>NC_056585.1:27040322-27177822 GCF_018340385.1 Cyprinus carpio | reverse complement strand
CAAAAAAGTTCCTTCCGTTTGTTTATTTGTTTTCTTGGTTTTTTATTGTATTTATGTGATATTTCCATTTTTGTATTTGAGTTTTTGCCATGAAAATAGCCCCAGATGCTGACATGGCATTAAATAAAATTATACTACTTCTACTACTACTACTATTTAAAGTAGCCCTTAGTACATCCCTGTTTGTTTCAATTTGTTTCAAATACTTGTCAAGCCATTTCATGGGGTCTTTAACGCACAGAGATGTAAGATTACTCTTATATTTACAGCTCAACATCAAGCTGACAGTTTTATTGCCTTTTTCTCTCATCTTTGCCTATAATTCTAAAGGCCACTGTATATACTGTATATTACATTGTGTGTGGTTTACCTTCAGTTCCTGTCTCGTGTTGATGATAAGTGGCCATCCACCATTTTCATTACAAAGACCCACTGTTTTGAGAGACAGAGGGGGGTTTGAGAAAGCTAGAGAGACCGAGCATGGCTAATATCATTTGTTTTCCCCACAGAGCTCATTTTTTCCCAACAACACGGCATGAGCGATTGGCCGCCCTACTGCAGTTGCCCCTGTCACCATCAGAACAAGTGGCATATGCTGCCTACCACAGGCTTCTGCACCTGAAGATGACCTTTATTTCCAGCGCGGCCGCCTGCAGCGAGCGAGTCGTGTCACTGTGCATTTGCGTCTAATGGCTCTTTGTGTCAAGAGCATATGGCCTGTTAGCTCTCTTCACACGTATGCCGGATATACATCAGTCCTGACCGCTTCTTTATTGTCTTTCATTCCCAGTGACACTGCCGAGGGGAACAAACAGCTCTTGTCGTCTGCCTGAACACCACAGAGATGCAGTGGTGCGTCTTTTTCGCGAGCAGCCCGTCCCTTAGAGACATCAAAGACTGGCGGTTTTGTGTGAGCACGTAGCACTGTAATTATCAGAAATGGGCTGAAAAATCACTGATCATACGACGATGTCCGGTGGGAGAAAAACCTGTTTAAGCGGCTTATGATCGCTGCAGGCTTCAGAGCTTTCCCAGAGTGACTGTCCTGCTTTTTTTCTTTCAGCAGGGACAATGCACAGCAGGTAGGCAGCTGTGGAGATGAGTGAAGCCTGGCGTTTCAGAAGACAGCATGTCTTACGCGCTATCCCTCTCAAGTGTGCAAGAATGAGTGATGCTTGAAGTTGGTGTCTGGTCCTCTCTGGGGTGTGCACACACATATGAGTATGCACGAAGTAGTATACAAACACAAGCACAAAGCTTCTTCTGAACAGCTGGACTGTGACTGGATCACGGTGGTTTCATGTGGCTTATGAGAATGACTGGCATTAATGCTCTGTTTGTCTTCTCTTGATTGTGTTGCGGTTTGATTTACAGAGGAGACTGAGGATTGTTTTTACAGCACTGTGCTGTTGTTTGTGTTTATTAATACCGTTATTTCCCATGGGGGAAAAGGAGATGTTAGTTGTTACAATGGAACCTGCAAAATGCTTTTCAGCACAATATAAACAAAAATTATGAATCACAGAACTATTTATGAAAAAACTATACTATCACATACGATAAATAAAAAAATTATATGGAACCTTCTTTTTCCTTTAATAAAAAAGTTAAAAATTTTAATTTTGACTTTTTATTTCACAGTTCTGACATTTTTTCTCACAGTTTTGAGTTTTAATATAAATTCGCAATTGCAAATTATAATGTCAGAATTGTGAGATAATAAAAAGTCGCAATTACCTTTTTTAGTTTTTATTCAGTGGTGGAAAGAAGGTTCCATATAATTTAATTTTTTTATTCAGAAACGGGCTTACATAATTTTTATTGATTATTTTAATTAAAAAAAGTTACTGTATAATTATACAAATTTGAAATGCATGTAAAAAAAATAAATAAAAAAATGTTATTATTATTTTTCTTCCGTCCTAATCTTCTCAACAGTTAGTTTCAGTCCTCGAATGTGATTGGCTGAGAGTATTGATACAGACAACAGCTTCAGGACTTTTCATACAGGTTTGTATAACTTTTCTATGTTTGTTCAAGACAGACTGTCAGTCTGAATGAATAAATTCAGTTCGTACGCTGAAGGTCTGCATTCAAATATTATAATCCTAATCATATTCATTTACATGTGCATTACGTATATTCTGATTAAAGTGTGTCACGTTCACAAAAAAATTAAATAAAAAAAATAACAGCTGTAAAGGTAAATAGAAGATATATCATACAGAAAAGATAGATTTTATACAATACAAAGAAGTATACAGCTAAAGGGATTTTTTTTTTAAATAACCTGTTTACTGAAGGATTTAATAAGCCCAGTCCCTGAAGATTACAAAGATTAAAATGTAATTTATATTTGATAAACCCTGACAGAACTGAACCTCTAGTCTTGAGTCTCATCATCATCTGAGCCGCTACAATAAACAGAAGTTAGTGTGATATTGGTGATGATGGATGGCGAGTGTTAGGGGGCCACTGTGGGATCCATAGAGACTCGGTTATTATAATGACAGGCTTTTAGCCAAACATGCCTGAACCACTCTGTCTTTGAGAGTCCGATCTGAACCTAGACATGCAGTTTCTCAGCAGGTGAGTCCTACATCACTGCTGTTTGCTAAAGTATGAGTTTCAGTCACACATTAGGGCTGGACTGTAGCTCACAGCCGTCGACAGTAATCCATAAGAATGACAAGTGTGCTTTGGATCTGGAATGGCAAGTCTTAAAAGTAGTCTGTGCAACTTGCGCGCAATATTTCAAGTCTTATGAAGCTTTAAGAGAGCTTTGTGAATAACAGACTGAAATTGTAAGTCGTTATTCACTGAAATTCTTAGCTCTGCTTGGACCATTCAAGAGAAATAGCAATGTCTGTGGAATATAATTCATAGTCACATGGACTACTTTTATGATATTTTAATGTATCCTTTTTAAAACTTAAACACTCCAGTCCTTATTCAGTTTTGTGTGTGTGTGTGTGTGTGTGTGTGTGTGTGTGTGTGTGTGTGTGTGTGTGTGTGTGTGTTCCATTGTAGAAAGAACTTCATACATGTTTGATACGTCACAATGGTGAACTATCCCTTTAAATCTTTGTATGCAAATATTATGACGTCCATCTCAGTCACAGAAAGCAAATTTAAAGTGCTGGCCGCTCCAATAATACCTTTTCCATTATTTATTCTTCTCTGAGTGTTGCTCTCTCAGTGGATAGGGGCGAGATTGGAGCGGTGCCCCATATATTATGTGGCCTCGTGACAGAGCTCTGCAGGCCTTTCCATAAATAATGGCACTCATTTCCAACATAGAACACATCGTATAAAATATTTAGTGCCATTTGGGGGCTGTAAAGCAGTGATGGAGAGGCAGTAAACTCCTGAGAAACTCTACCGTTGGCATGGTCAGTTTGTGACCAGACATTGTGCTCCTTTCATTCTTCCATCAATTGTAAAGTGAGATCATAGGTAGAAAGTCTGAGCTTCTGTTGACATCTAAAGTGGATGCTGATTTATACTGCCAATCTCTAAAATCAAAAAAGCACCATTAAAGTATCATAAAAGTGGCCCATATGAAGTCTTCTGAAGTCATACAATCAGTTTAAGCTGTAAAACCACTTTTATTTATTGTAATAACTTGATTATAATTTATTTTATGTTTTTAATTTTATAACATCAGAGTGCATTTGAGATCACTAGACTTTGATTCGCCTGAGCAGTTGTTACAATTAACAAACTATTAATAATTTAGAGTTCTGCAGAAATGCACTTCCTCCATCTCATTAACTATTGCCCATTTACTGTAACATTCAAAGATCACATTCTTCTAAAGCAATAGAGAGAGAGAGAGAGAGAGAGAGAGAGAGAGAGAGAGAGAGAGAGAGAGAGAGCAACACTAAATTATAATTTTATACACGAGCACTTGACTAACAGTTGCTTAATATTTTATTTTTTGTATTTTTTGTCATTATTGTTAACTAAAATTGTTAAAATTGTTTTCAGTATTGAATTGAAGATAAAATAAAATAAAATATAAACAGATACAAAACTTAATTGGCAACAAAATTACTAAAATTAAAGCTAATGACAAATGCACATTTAAAAATTACTTATACTAAAATAGAAGTAAAAAATGAACATATATATATATAACTTATAACTTATTCAAAATATTATTGCTTAATTAATTAAATATAATATGATTAATTTTGTTGTGTGCTCGTGCTGCACTCCAAACCTAATGTGAACTGACTAACTGAATCTGTTCATTTGTCTTTGCGATGTTTTTTGTTTGTTTTTCTTTCTGTGTCTTTGGAGAGTTCTGCCCAAATGTCTCTGGACTCCTGCTGTGTTTAAATATGTGTCTTTGGTTGTGAAATTCAGTTAAAGAAAGCACCATCTGTTTTGAGAGCTCTTAGAGAGCTGATGTTTCGAGTGAGAGCAAAGGGGGTGATCTGCTGTGCTCAGGTATGATTTCAAAAAAGCAGTCTCCAGATTCAAAAAACGTTTATAATAATAATAATAAATAAATAAACTAGCATTTTTACAAATCAGGCCATCCCCAGTAGGAGGTTTTGGGAGATTTTGTCAGTTTTAGCTCAATTTTTTTAAGCATTGTTAGTGGGGAGTAGTAACTGATTACATGTACTGTAATCTGGATTACGTAATCAGATTCCAAAATGAAGTATTTGTAATTAGTGTATTTCATTTTAAAATGCCCATAATCAGATTACAGTTACTTTTTGTGGATTACATGATTACATATTCACACAATGTAATTATTGATATAAAAATATGAATATATATTTTCTCTCTTTTTTCTATACCAATTTGATACATTTTAAACAAGTTTGATATAAAAAAAGTAATCCAAATGTAATCTAAAAAGTAGTCAGATTACATTACTTTAAATGAGTAGCCTATATTACGTTGCTAACTACAGTTTTCATGCAATCAGTAACAGACTACAATTTGTAAGTAATCTACCCAGCTCTGTACATTTTAAAACCACTTTTACAACAAAGAGCAAGAAAAAAGTACAGTAATATTTTTTTATAAGCTGAGAAATAAATCGGATTCACAATTCTAGAATATTCCTTTAAATAAATCAAAGCCAATGGTTCAGCACTCGGATCCATGTGACAATGAAAAACATTGATGTGGGAGCATCTTTTTGATTCTGTCATATCAAATCAGCTCTGTTCATTGATGCAACTCTACTGTATCTCTGTAGAAAAATGCTAGCTGATCAGTTTAAGGAAGTCTGTGTCAAAACCTGTGCCCTCTGGGATTGACATCACAGATTTCCCTTCAGGATTTTAAAGTTTCTTTAGATTTCCGTTGTCAATTACTATTTTCAACGACACTGGCCTTTTTATTTTTATTTATTTATTTATTTTTTACCCATGTTCCAGCAAGGAGTTTTAGTGATGCTTGAGGGTTGCTTTGAAGCAGCTTGTTTCTTTCTTCTTTTTTCCTTCAACTGAATCGTTTCAGATCTGTGAGCTTTTAAGGCCACACTGATGAATAAATTAGAAACTATTTAACTCGATTTGCACTGAACTTCACACAGCTCACAGCAACTCATGAAATTGCAAAACTTGTCAAGTTGTGTGGAAATGCTTTAAGTTTTTTGGAGGACTGTTGTGCTCAACCTTTCATTACATGCAGGTTGATGGACTTACAGTAGGTGTTCCTTAGTTGGTTGAAAATATTTCCCTTAGTAACAAGAGTCTATACAGTGGGACTGCTCTTCAACACTTTACTTCCCTCTTGTTCGTCCTCCAGTTTGACAACTCAGAATTTCCTGAGGCCATGTCCATCACACTGACCTGGATGGAGCAAGGTGAGCTGCACCTGTGAAATACCAACAATGTCTCTTCTATATTTAGATCCTAACCGCCTATTTTAGCACATTTCCAACATCCAACTTCAAACACATTGCTAACATGTTGCTAGCATGTTTCTAACATATTTTGGCTAGTTTCTTATGTGTTTTAACACAGCATGTTTCTAACATTTTAGCACGTTTATAGCATGTTTTAACATTGCTAGAACGTGTTAACATTTTTCTAGAATGTTTTAACATGTTGCTTGCATGTATTTAGCAGGCAGGTTTTAACATTTAATGTTTTTTACTGTATTATTTCTACATATTAGAATGTTTTTACTGTATTATTTCTATATGTTTAAAATAAAGTCATTCATCCATCATGTTTTATCATGCTGCTAGCATGCTTTAACACATTGTTAACATGTTTTAGCATGTTACTAGCATGCTTTAACACATTTGTAGCATATTTTAACATGTTGCTACCATGATTTATAGTATGTTTCTGGCATGATTTAATACATTGCTAGCATTTTTTTTTAGCAGATTTTAACATGTTCCTAGCATGTATGTAGCATGTTTTAACATTTTATGAACATTTTTTATGTTGTTAGCATGCTTGGCAATGTTAACATGTTTTGACATTACTATCATATTTCTAGTATGTTAGCTTGTTGCTAGCATGTTTTAACACATTGCTGGCATATTTTAACATATTGCTAGCATGATTTATCATTGCAAGTATGTTTCTGGCATTATTTAACATGTTACTAGAATGTTAGACAAAATATAGCACAGAAAGACAGTCAAGAGTCTGTAGGTCTGACCTGAGTTTGGTTGTTCCAGCTTGAAAGCTCTGGGAGGAGATAGATTTTAGTCTCATAGTAATAATAATAATCTTAAATAGATTATTAGTATGTTGGCTTTGTCAAGCCAGTACAATTATGAAGTTATTTCTTGTAACAATGTTTCATAGTATAAAATGCAAGTTTTTTTAGACATCTTTCACTGTGTTCTCTTGGCCGTTATCCACTGCTTATGTGGTCTGAAGGGGTTCTCAAGCATCCTGCTGTCTGCAAGTCATTAAAAACTTCAAGCTGAATTTGCATACTTGCTGCTTAATCAGAAAAATTATAAAAAGGTCCAGTAAGATCCTTAAATGTCTTGGGTTTACACAGAGGTGAAGAGTGTAATTGCTTCACCAGATACATGCAGAGACAAATACAAGTAAGCTGTGTTTGAAATTCCATTATGTTGGCACTTTCACACTTCACCTTTAAGTCTAGGTAGAGTAATTTGCACATGCTAAAGCGCCACTGTAAATTCAAAACAGGTCTGTGAATAGAAAATAGAGCTGTTCAGTCATGACCTCGATTTGTAGGCCAGGCTGGAGGGCTTATTCAACACAGGTTGCCTCAGGAAATCTCAAATGGTATGTTTTATTTTTGAGAGTTTTGTTATACACTCATACCTAACTTGAATTTTAAAGGTTAATTTTAAATGGTTCTCTGATTACGCCCTTGTGGTATTTGTAGTCTTTATGTAGAAACTGAACATTATTTACAACATTAGTACCTGTGATCCAGAGCCTCAGACAAACAGTCCAGAGTGACTCAATTCAAGTTAACATTTACTGAATTGCTTTTGTCTGACAGCAGTAATTTATGTTGTAAAACAAAACGTGAAAGTCTTTTCAATTAATGCTACCCAGAGATCTTAATTTACTCATAAATCAAAAACCATTAGTTTGTTCTAAAACTAAGATTCTTGAGGGATCACGTGGTAGAAAATGATAATTAGCTTCTGGGTTGTACAGTAGTACTTCAAACTGAACATCTCTATTGACAACATGTTACCACTATCGACAACTACTTCTTGATGTGCATCATTTCATCCTATCAGGAACAGAGGGTTATCAGGTGCAACAAGGAGAAATGCAAAACAATGGCATTGTGTCGTTCCTCCCACTAGGTTGTTCAAGGGGATCATTCTTCTTTCAGATTCACTTGTTGTTAACTAACTTGTGTTCATCCATCAAGAGCAGCAGTGGCTCCCTGTTGTCCTTCCACTTCTCATTATAGGTGCATCTGCACACCTCTCTGCTGACCCGCTGCGCTGCTGCTCATTTCTCTGATTGATTAGTAGTCAGATTGGAAATCTTTTAGCCGTAATGAAGACAATCAGAGGTGGTCCATCTAAAGCTTGTTTCACACAGCTCACGTAAGCAATACATTTATTGGATGTCCATAATAACAGGTTACAGAATTTCCATTGCACATGTAAGTGTTGCCGCGCTGTGTAGCTGCAGTTAGAAGATTGGCTTTTCTGAATTTATAACCAAGGAACTGATTTTGTACAAGTCTCATGTCTCTCGTGTCACTCTCTTCGTGATTGCTTTAGATTTCTAAATGAGCATTGAGACAAATGATGCAGTGTTCCTATAGTGGCCAAATTGGGTGTTGGCCATTTTAAATTTTGGTGTGAATTCTGTATTGTGCAAATGCAAAGTACTTAAGAAGTTTTAGGTCAGTGCCACCTAGTGGTCAAACATGACCAAATGTTTAAAAATATATTTTTTTTGTTACGTTTACCTATTTTTATGGTTTTGTTAGAATGGATTCACACTCTCATGGCAATTCAAAGCAATTTTACGTTTTGCCACATAGGTGGCTCATTTGCATAAATGCGGATACATCGTTTTCAAAGTCGCTTTCCATTGTTAGTTGCACTCGTTCTGTTGCATGTCCTCAATCTGGCAACCCCTGTGAGTGTTGAATCTAAGGAAGAGGGGACAGAAGAAACAGCTCTCTCCAATATTTTGAAATTGGACTGCGGTACCCACTTCAACCACTAGCTGTCAATATTACAGTACATAATGCACCTTTAACATTTTCACATACCTGTCTGTTCTCATGTAATGCTCTAACAAATTTGACGGCAAGACACAAAAATGGACACAAGGCTGTATCTCTTTGGCATATTGACACAAAATTATATAAGTGCCAGTGTAACCAATCCCTGAAAGTACTGTTAAAATTGATGACAGTGCCATCTATTGGTGAAAAGTTTTATAACAATAAAACTACTTTCATGGCCCTCAGAATATTTTGTTGTATCAATATATATGAACATGCAATATGTCAAAAGAAAGAACAGATCGTCTGCTTAAAAAAAAAAAACATTTTATTCTAGCTTCATGCATTCTTTTTTATCAACACTTGAATGTGGGCAAGTTTCATAAAAGAGCAACAATTTGAACAAAAAGCTGAGATTTTTTTGTTGTTGTTTTTGTCCAAGTCTACGTCCAGATGTGATTCAGATGGATGATCAAAACATAGATGGAGTTGATCGCTTCATCAACACTCAGTTTTTATTTTTATGCTGTTTAATGCTTGATGATCGCTTAATTTTACGTATGCATCTGCTTACATACACGATCGCCTGTGTTTGATCCAGACTTTCACAAGATGTTTAATAGTGCCTCCTACTGTATAACAGTGAAAACATGGAAAGCCAGAAAATTCCGTCAGTGGCAGGGAAAGAGTTAATATAGCAGTCTTTGTGGTCCACCACCACAAAAATAAAGTTTGCTGAAGGTCATATGACTTCTGATCCCTGAGCATGTTGTGGAACCCAATCTATCATTATATCCTCTCAAACCAGGACACCTCCTTTGGTTGTGTCCATCACACACACACACAGACACACACAAAATTATCTCTGTGGGTATTGCTTCACCTGTACAAAAGTGTCATAACAAAAAGTTCAAGATCCCAGGGGGGGCTTGCAAGCAGCGTCAGCGAGCAACAGGAGCAAACATGAACATACAGGTGTCAGATCTGAGCCCATGTGGGCTTTGTCAGATTGAGGAGATGTCACATCTCCCTCAGGCACTGATGCCACCTGCCAGTTTAAGTCTGTGTGCCATTCTTGAGTGTGGCTTATACATTTGGAGAAATCGCTTTGGAAAATGTTTTTTCTCTTCATTGTCATACAGCAAGTTACCCATACATGCTAACATTGAGTCCCAGGGAAAAGAGACTGACGCACAAGCAAGGATTTCATCTTAATCTGCTTAATCTTAAAGATAAGAGCAGGATGACACATTTCTTCAGAGATTTATCTCTTGTTTTTGGTGTCACATCTATACTATGGCTCTGTGTGTGTGTGTGTTTCGTCAGTATGTTGCTTGACAAGGGATTAATGACTTTATTTCCTCAAAATGGCATATTCTTGCATCATCTCAGTTTTTATCTCCTCAAACCAGACAGTAGCCGTTATTGTGAATCTGTTGTGAACACCGATAGGATGCATATGTCAAAAGAGTCTTTCTTTTTTTTGGTAGACCTTTTTAAGTGTAATCCATTCTAACCTACAGATACTGTATACAGGGTAAAATCATGCACACACTCTAAGAGTCACCGTGTATCTCACAAATATGTTTTATTGACATTACACTTTGTTACTGGGTAAACATCAATGGTTATTATCTGTCTATATGCCTTCGTTCTTCTCTGTCTCTCTCTTTGCGGACACCAATGGCATGCAAGGTGGGACAATCCCCGCTTCCCACCTGCCACGCGATCGATATCCAGCTTGAGATTTAAGGATGCTGAAGTCGATATTGATCTTGCGTTGTAGCGTCCCTGTGCATTAAGACCTGTGAGAGATATTTAGAAGATGTGGGTGTGTGATCTGCAAGAAGCCATTAGGAACCAATAAGCAAAGCCACGTGAATGTGAGCCATTTCCTGCGGATGTAATGAGTTACACACACACTATGGAGGTAATTGAAGATGATCTCACAATGTCCGATCATGCTGAAGGTCTGCATTGGCAACATGCATTAGTAGCTTTATTAGTTTCTCATTCTGGATATTTCTAAGCGGCTGCCAGATTATGTAAAGCAGTAGCAGTACGGGAACAACTGGGTCAATGCTTTAAAGGGATATTTCACCCAAAAAATGAAAATGCTTTCATCATTTACTCACTTAAGTTGTTTTTAACCTGATGTTATTAAACTAATTTATTTGTTTAAAATTAATTTTATTTTAATAATATTCTAAAACTGTAAATGTAAAACGGGTTAACACTAAAAAATCTAATGTTACAGTATATGAGGGCGTGTTAGTCATTCTATAATTGAGTTAAATGTTGTCTTGTAACACTGTTTAGTTTTGTAGTCCCAGGAGAAGTAAATGTGTTCTAACTCTCTCCATCTGTCAGCCATGGCATTTGTTTTTAACATTTAATTAGTTTTAATAAATTCATATCAATATATCAAATACATTTTAATTTAATTGTTATTGTTTTGACTATGTCTCTTCTGCTCACCAAAGCTGCATTTATTTGATCAAAAATACAGTAAAAACAGTAATATTGTCAAATATGATTTAAAATAATAATAAGTAATAAATAAATAAATTATAAATAAATAAATACATTATTATTATTAAAAATTATTTATTTTTTAAATAATTGTTTTCTATTTATTATATTTTAAAAGTTTGTAATATAAATATTTTATATAAATGTAATTTATTATGTATAATTAATAAATATATTTTTGTGGAGATCTTGATCATTTTTTTATGCTTTTATAGCATTCTTCAAAAATTCAAAATAAAAACATATATTTGAAATAAAAACCTTTTGTAACAATATAAAAATTTAAATGTGACTTTTGATTAGTGCATCCTTGCTGAATAAAAGTGGTTTTTTTTTTCAGGCAAAAAAAAAAAGAAAGAAAGAAAGAAACATATGACTTATACATAGAAAAAAAGGTCCTTATTATTTTATTCACATACATAATTTCTAGTACTAGTAGTTAGTAGTTTCTAGTACAAATTGTAACTAGTATGCAACCCATCTTAAAGGTTTAGATCATGTCTAATTTTATTTATTTTTATCATTTTTTCTATTTCTTGTTTGTTGGAATGGAAAGGCTTCTGAAACTACAGTAAGTACATTATTTTGAACAGACTGTACTGAACAGTCTTGTTTTCTGGTGCTTAATTAAACATGGTATTTATTCTGACTGAAGCGTGGTAAAACATTTGAGTATGATATAGAAACTCTAAATGAAAACATCTTGACAGTGATTGCAGCTACATTCTAATGGATTCATCCTCTTCCAGAAAACACTACCTGAAACATCTCCCATATGTAGTCAAACATTTGATTTACTCTTTTAATTCCAAACAGAATGTTTCTCAAGGGTTTGCTGTAATAAGGCTTAAGAGAGACATCCTGTCTAATCCATACTGAACAGAGCCTTCCGTTCATGAAGCGCACATCTAATTAGGCTTCAGCTCAACTTTTGACTTTCATATTTAGAGTGTATGAACATGAATGGGGTTGAGAGGGTTTTTGGTAATTAAATGTGGAAGACGCATTCGAGGGAATAGATGTTCTCTGTTGCAGGCGGGAAGATTTCTTCGCTTTTGAAATCGCTTTCATGTCTTCTTTCCGACCATGAGATTATTCAGCAGGAGTCTGAGGGTGAGGGGGAGTGAGTGAGTAGGTTAGTAGGAATGGATGACTTAAGGAGATCTGGCTGCTAACTTAACCCTGGCTTTCCAAAGCGACTGTGTTATCCTGTGCTGAGGATATTGAGCTCTGGATTTAGGAGGTGAATGGTGGTATTATGTCCAAGAGACCCTCTTTTTTCCTACAAAAATGTTCAGACACAGCACTGATGGTTAGGTTCACTAATTGCACCCACCATTAGTGCTGTTTTTTGCATGCACTTTATGTTGCATAGATTTAGCACCTGCACCACTAAAGAAATTATGCAAACCAAGTAACAAACGGCCCGCAAAATTGTGAGTGCAATTTGTAGAGAGCAATACTCCATTTGCAGGCTAGTTATGAGTGCTGGGTTGTGAGGGGAGCAGCGGACCACTATAATCTGATCGTACAGCATCTCTGTGATCCAGACACCTGGGGCCGTATTACAGAAATATTCCTGAATCCTGCAGCTTCTTATCAGTTTAGTAACCATGGAGATGTTAGGATGTCATTTATACTTCTCAGACCTTAACTTAAGACTCTCTCTCTATCTCTCTCTCTCTCTCTCTCTCTCTCTCTCTCATATTAAAAGTATATTTTTTAATATGTATCTTGATGTACATGTTGTCATTTGGACAACCAATCAGTAAATAAAATAAACATTACAGAAAAGTGTCCTAATTAATTTGGAATTTGTTATTTTATATTATTATAATCCTTATTAATATTTTGAATTAGGTTATATTTTCAGTTTTCATTAAAGGGGTCATCACTCTTATTGCACTGAGAATATAATTATTTTGTGTATTTGGTGTAACAGAATATGTTGATATGCTTTAATGTTCAAAAAACACATTATTTTTCAAATACTGTACATTATTGTAGGTCCTCGTTTTCTACAAAGTCTCTCCTTCTGACAAGCGCAGTCTGCTCTGATTGACCAACTGACCCAGTGCATTGTCACATAACCTGCTACATATTTATGGCTTTTTTTAACATAGTAAACTTGCTCTGTAGCGCACCCGGTGCAGCATTGCATTTGTTGTGAAGCATTCAGGTACGAGTCACATGAAACTTTAGTCACAATAAAAGAGCTCAAAAATGACATTGTTTCTTCAGCAAGTGTGTTTTTATTTCGTGTTTGCTTTTGTCTGTCTGACACAATACCAAATTCTGGATCGAAGCTTGTCTCAGAGTTGTGGTCAAAGTTCAAACGGACTCAAAAACAGGTTTTATTGAATGTAAACGAGATTAGACCACATTTTTTTTTTAATTGCAGGCACATATTGACTTTACACGCTTGAAAATAAATGTGCCATGTGCCTTTGCCCTGCAGACTGCATTATTAAATAATGTACTAGTTTTGTTTTTAGGGGCTAGTGCTGTTTAAATAATAATTGCAGCGCACACTGTACCTGCTAATCTCTGTATTACCCTTTTTCTAAAGCCCTCTATCATTTCCAACCGTCTGTCTCCTCCCCCAGCTGAAAACATTTAATTAACAGCTAAAGCAGGTTGTTGGAGATTAGACTGTGGAGATCCAGCAATATTAGAGATATCTTGTCTGCACAGGCCTCACAGCTCCACTGAAGATAACAATGTAAAGCACTGATGCTCACGAGAAGGCTAATAACCAGAGACCTCCGGCAGTATAACACAGTCCTCCACTGTAAGTGCATTACTGTAAACACGTTTGCTGCTTGTTTTTACAAACTGAGGGCAGAAACGATTTTCTGTGGTGAACAACAGCATGTCACAGATGCTGGAGATTGAGCTTGTCTGTGTTGAAGCCGGTTCATTCCTTCAAGATGAAGATAGGACTGTTTTGCTGAGCAAATGAATGGTTCATGGGGCTAATTAGTCAAATCCTTTGATGAATTGATGTCAGTGTCATGCAATCATTAGATTATTATTTATCAGTTTAGTTAGACACATACACTACCATTTATAAGTTTGGTTCAGTTTTTGAAGAAATCTCTTCTGCTCACTAAGGCTACAATTATTTAATCAAATATGTAGTAATGTTGTGAAATATTGTTACAATTAAAAATTACTTTACTATGTGAATATATAATAAAATATAATTTATTCCTGTGCTCAAAGCTGTATTTTCAGCATCATTACTGCAGTCTTCAGTGTCACGTGATCTTCAGAAATCATTCTAATATGATGATTTGCTGCTCAAGAAACATTTCTGATTATTATCAATGTTGAAAACAGTTGTGCTGCTTCATTGTGATCTTTTTTATCTTTAATCTTTTTTTAAAATAGAATTTTTTTGTAACATTATAAATGTCTTTACTGTCACTTTTGATCAATGTAATATACCCTTGCTGAACAAAAATATTAATTTCTTTGAAAAAATATAATAATAATTAAAAAATCTTACTGAGCCCATGCCTTCACGCAAATTTCATCAGCAATTATTAACCATATCAGTTATATTTACAACTTAATTGAGTCATTTACTGTTAAATTAGAGGTTCACAGAGGCAGATGTTACATTCATAACACTTTTGATAAATAATTGTATAAATAAGGCATACGATAATTGTAACTTCATTATATGAAACAATCTATGATGAGAATTTATATTGAATTGATGTTTAGTTTAGTAGAGACTTTAGATTTATCTCATTTTATTTAGGTTTTAGTTTTTAGCATCCTTTAAGGTCTTAGAAATAGTCACCAACATTACTGTCAGTATATGAAATTAAAATAATTTAAATTAATTAAAAGGTTCACACGTTAGTTTGGGCACTAATTTTCAATATTAACTATGACTTAATAAACTTAATTAATAGTTAGTAAGCTAGTTGTTAAGTTTAGGATTAAGGGATCTAGAATATGGTCATGATATGTACATTAATATGTGCTTTATAAGCACTAATAAACAGTATGCCAAATAAGACAATATGCTAGTAAAATGCATGTTTTTAAGCAACCAGTTAATAGTGAGAATTGGTCCTTAAAATAAAGTGTTGCCATTAAAAGTATTATTATGTTTAAGTAAAACTGTGGCATTATTTCACCAAATATAAACTGATCCGTTTGGTATTTCATAAAATGGGTAATTGTTATGGCTCTCCAAAGCCAAATGTCTCTGATTTCGTACATGCTGTTCTCTATCTGTTGATTTAGTCTCTTCTGTGGTTCTGCTGTCTCAGTCTTTCTCCATCTGGTTGTCTGCAAATTGCTTTGACAGTGTTGAAGTCAGGAGCAGGTGAGCATGCGATGGCTGCCGTTCATCTCAGGGCTGTTTTTAACACTGCAGCTGTGTTTGGCACCTCAGATAAACTTTCTGATTTTTTTATGCTGCTGCTTGCAAGCCGCTTACCCGCAGGGTGATATCAAGATTCAGCTAGTTCAGCTTCTGTGCCCATCGGTAAGACACCCGAGGGTGATCCTGCTTAGCTGGGCCTTGATACCGTCTAATCTTCAGTCTGTGTTTTGCTGGCTCTTTGTCCTGCAGTCATTTCAAGGTGTTATTTTTCATTGCAGTTCTGTGTTGACTACAAGGCATATGGAAATTAATCATTGTTACTGCAGGCACTGTCATTGGAAATATTACACCCATTGGACATTTTGCTGAAATTTTTCATTAAAAGCTTACACGAGAACAGTTCTGCTTGCTTAACAAGAGTGCAAGTGATTTGATGTGACACAATGTTAATAGAATTGAATTGTGATCTCAATCAGTAGCAGGTTTAATTTCAACATTGACAGGGACCGAATATAACATTGATATTTCTTTATAATATCAACAAGTGCTTGTTAAAGGCTTTTTTTTTTTGTGCAAGTCAAAAATGATGTTTAGAAAAATATTCACACTGTTTTTTCCATACCGTGAAAGTGAACAGTGACTAGATGAGGAATGATGGAAATATGTTCGTGTAGCACAGTACTACTTAAAAGTTATATACACTTTACCTAAGAATGATAAAGAAACATGAATGAATGAGAAAATAAAACAGTGGGACGTGCATGATGTTTAATTTAATTTATTTATTTATTTATTTATTTTTAAGAAGAAGAAATGATTGAACATCGCAATGAATTTCAACAATTAAGTCCACATACTGTACACAAGAAAGAACAACAATCTTAATCTGTAAGACAGCATTTAAGAGAAGAGAGAAAGAAAAAAAAACTAAATAAATTTAAGTAATATATATATATAAAAAAAAAAACATATAAACAACTAAACAGTTTAAATTATCTTCCTAGGGACAAATTCAAGGACTACAGAGGGGGGAACTATACAAGAAATTTTTTTTTTTTTAATTATTATTATTCATTTGCATTAGAGACACTTTCAAAGATTCCATTTCTAATAAAAAATAAATTACATTTTGGTATGCATTTCACAAATTTTTGTTTATGAATCTAATATTTACGTTGCAAAATGTAAAAGTTATTGACATACTCAATCGTTCTGCTTGTGTGTGAATAAGTGTGTGGGTCTCCAGTTGTCCAAATAGGTAAGATCTTGTTTAGGAACTAATATAATAATACCTTGAGGAGGTAAAGGTTATTTTTAAATACTCTCTCTAAAAACATGCGTTAAAAAATGTCAGTTCATCAGCAAATATTTGTAGAGCTCAGCTGTAAGTCCATCATACCCTGGGAGTTTATTGTTTTTTAATGCTTTTAATTATATTGTGTATTTAGGAGTCACAGTGCTATCACAAAAAAAAAAAAAAAAAAAAAAAATTCCTATTCAGATATAACCATAACATAACTGACTGAATCCAGAAATGAGGATGTTATCTGCTCTGAAAACCTAAAAATATAAAGATTTTAATAAAAACTGTCACTGTGTTCCAAAAGTGATCCATCTTTTCTTAAACAAACACCAATCTCAAATTTAAGAAGCCCCCAACTGGTACAAAATGAATTTTCCAGTTGCTTTCCAGCTGTTAAAACAATTTATTATTTAATTGTATCCTTTACATCTGCTAATTCTAACAGAAAACTATTAAGTTTTTTCACAAAGATGCTTTGCTTTGGCCTGTTACATGATCTGCCATTAAAGGGGTATTAATAAATTTTTGTCATCAGTCAAGGGGGACATTGAATGCCGACATACAGATCAAAATTGGACATACATTTTGATATGAGCCAATAATAATCAATTTGAGATTTCCTTGATCCACTTTTGTTGGCCCATGCAAGTAAACTCTAAATTGTTAGGAAAGCTCTTCTCTCTCCAAATGTGCACCAATTCAAATGTATCTATAGTGCAGGACTAGAACAAGCTGTCCTTTTTGGAGGATATCCGTCCAAAGAATTATTAGTAGATACATTAAAATCTCCTCCTAGAATGAAAAAAGCATTAGGAAATGTGTTTGACCAATATGTGAGCTTCTCATCTAATTTGTCAAAAAGAATTTCAATCATCCAAAGAAGTGTCGTACCCATATATATATATTTCTGACAATCAAAGTTTGTTGGTTAAGTGAAATCACTAATAAATGAAAGTGACCCAAGCTATCTGAATCTGACCCTAATATATCCCCACCAAATTTGTTTCTCAAAATGCTTATTCCATCCGAGTGTTCAGTGCCATGTGAACACCAAATATCATTACCCCACTGAGATTTCCAGCATTTATAATCATCAATAATAGAATGACACGCAGAAATCTGATTTGTGTTTGACACTATCCCTGAGGCTTATTCCTTGCAACATACTATAAAACACTAAAAAAAACATTTTAGCATTGCCCTGATTAGAACACCCATAACAGCCTACCATCGCCTTGGTGAGTTATTCACAACATTTTCTCCAAAAGACCTAAAAATCCAGCTTTCATTCAATTTTCAGACAAAAATCTACAGACCAGTGGTTTTCTATCAGCATGCAGTAGGTTTAAAACCAAGACACTGCTCCTCTTGTAAGTTCCCATCCAGTGTCATTCTGACCCCTGTCCTTGCATTTAATAGCAAGACGGTTTATAAAGAATGTGGCACTCTTCATGTCAGCTCGAGCTTGACACCGCTGGCAGAAGTAGTGTCTGCCGTGAACCGCTCTTGATTTCTGTGCTTGGTAAATGGCAGTGCTCATGAGGGAGCGATTCGACTCGAGCACAAGGCATCAAATGTAGAGCTGGCAGATGATTCCATCAAGGTTTAAAGGTGTCATTCTCTTTTATAATTCCCTAACCCCTGCGGGGCCCTGAATGTGGCGATGCGGAGTTGACTTTTACTCTCTTACTCCACTCGTTTAGGGTACTCAGAAGTACCATTAGAGAACGGCTGGCATAGAGCCAGCTATGTGCTTGCATAGCAGATGGGATCCAAAAAATGGTTTTGAATCTTCCGCAGTGGAGTATCAGTGTCTGTTTTTGGCACGCTGGGATTACAGCCACTGTTTAGATCTGTTCCGCTTTCAGAGATCAAGTGAATTCATCCTCTCTGATCCCTTTAATAGAAATTTCTCAAATTAATTGGTTTCAGGTGTACTTCTTGACATGCACATGTGTTTAGATTTTCATTTGTCTGTCCATGTGTGACTTTGCTCAGTTGGAAACGATGATAACCATCACTCCACTTTTAGATTTTGCCTGCCATGAGTCAGTAGAATAAAATATCCATTTGGCTGAAGGTTATTAAGCACCATCTCAATTATGAAAGAATTGAGATTGTGTTCAATATATATAAAGATATACATACATTGCTGGGATCAGTGAGTTTTTTTTTTTTTTTTTAAAGAAGTCTCTCATGCCCATCAAGAATGCATTTATTAGATACAAATACAGTAAAAACAGTAATAATTTGAAATATTATTACAATTTAAAATAAAGGTTTTCTATTTTAATGTGCCTTAAGATATAATTTATTTCTGTGATCAAAGCTGAATTTTTTCAGCATCATTACTCCAGTCTTCAGTGTCACATGATCCTTCAGAAATCATTCTAATATGCTGATTTTTTTTTTTTTTTTATCAATGTTAGAAACAGTTGTGCTGCTAGCAACTTTTTAAGGATTATTTGATGAATAAAAAGTTAAAAGAATGTAATTTATTCAAAATAGAATTATTTTGTAACAATATACACTATTGGTCAATGGTAATCTTTTTTTTTTTTAAGAAATGTGTAGTTTTTTTTTTTCTTTTCTTTTTTCTGCAGGGATATGTTAAATTGATAAAAAAAGAAAAAAATATTGTGTTATTTCAGATCATATCTACTATGCACTTCAGGCTGAACTAGAAAGTATAGGCTAGTCTAGAAGACTGGATTGCTCTCTCCCTCACTATCACACTTCTAAGTACACCAGCATTGTGAACTCAGGTGTATTAGTCAGTAAAAGTGCTCTGACAATAGACACAATGCATGTGTGAATAGGAGCTGATTTCGTAGCTGTCAGCAATTCTAGGTCTTGCTGCTTAGGTGCTACAGCATCCGGACAAAGTCAACATCTTACTGAGGCAGCCACTTGATGAGGCGAACGGATCAATAAACACTCCACTCGCTCAGTCTCACCGTCTCTCACTTCTGTCTCCTTCACTCTGCCTCCGTTGCTGTTTCTCTTCTGCTTTGTGAACCTGTCCACACAGGCATAACCTACAAAGAAAGTGCTGTAACCACAATTTCGAGTTATTAACAGGGGCAGACTTAACCAATAAGAGAGGTAAGCGGCCGCGGGGAATCACGGGGCCCCATCTGATATTAGCAAAACATGTTTGGCAAACGCTTCAGTGAGTGTTTGTGTTCTGGAGAGCGTCAAATGTTTATATTTACTGTGTGTTTTGCGGCGTTGAGCAATGTGGCCAATCACAGACATATCTGTTGATTTTCTAAACGCCAGGTGTTTAAGTTAAAATGCACTCACTGCTCAAAACACTGAGTTTTTCCAATGAGTCCAATGTTGAGCTCTGCATGCTCACGAATCCTCATTAAAAGTGTAGATATCATGTAAATAAGAGATTCATTGTGCAGTGTAGAGAGCTTCATTGATTAATGGGATGTCATGAGATTGTGATGAACTAAAACGAGTTACAGCTTTTAGTGACAACTTTCCTATGCATGAACTGCTGTGCACTCAAATAAATGCACAAATGCGATGACTGCTTAATAATAGATTATTATTTTTATTTTTTTTACATCTGAAGGGCTATATAGCTATAAACTATGAAAGAGATAGTGAGCAAAATATCCAGCGACTACTAAGTTGTCCCTGGCAATAATTTTGATCAAACAATTAAATACAAGCTATGTGCATGTAACCACTGATGTTGTAATTTCGGCCGCATCTGAGAAGGCTGCGGATGTAAGGATGAAGTTAGTAAATAAATAAATTAGTAAATTGACATAAGTTCATCTGAGCACTTGAATCAGTCAACACGAATATTTACTGTGCTTCTTCAAATCACTGTGTAACAAGACCTAATAGGTTACATTAAAAAACATTGTGACTTATTGTGCTATTGAAACTGTTGTTTTAACTAGTTGCTTATTAGCATGCATATTACTAGCATATTGGCTGTTTATTTGTACTTATAAAGCACATACTGTATTAATGCATGATTTTATTCTAGATCCCTTAATCCAACCAACATGTATTAATGCATGATTTTATTCTAGACTAATTAAAATCTAGATCCCTTAATCCAACCAACATCTTTTTTTTAAATGTTTAGCATTATGTAGAGTTTAGGATGTTGAATCTGGTTTTTTCACAGCACAGCATTCTGTCAAGTTTAGGATGTTGAATCTGGATATTCTGTGCATTCTCTTAGGAAAAGATAAGCACTTATGTCTACAACATCTTTTTTGACATGTTTTTGCTTGCATTGTAGAGGATGTGATGCCATCGGGTTTTGCTTTTCTGTTTTGATTTCAGCATTGTAGACGCCGGTTTTCTGTTTTGCTTACCCATTTATACGGATAGGATATACTCGCTGAGTCTGCATCTTGTCAAGGTGGTTCTCAGGTTTATTTCTTTCACGGTGGACAAATAGCCTGCCACCTTGTACTTTAGACTCAGATAGCATTGCATACAGGCTTTTTCCACAAAGTTATTTGTTGTGCTTCAGTAAATATATTGTTGGTAAATGCTACAATCAACATTTCAATTTGAAGATCTCAGTTTCATTTTGCTGAATTATTGAAGCATTTGTAGACTTTCCACTTACATTTAAAGAAGCTTCCAACACTTACAAAGACGTATTAATGAAGTATCTCAGTATTGAAAGGTTTGTTTGAGCTGCGTCCTCTACTGTACAGATTTACATTTCCTTCAGCCTGTAAGTCTCTTCATTTCACTTTTGATGTGAAAGAACTTTTTTAAAGAGTTTAATTTAAAAAGTAACGCAACACATTTCTTTTCCTAAAAAGTAACTAAGTAACATAATTAGTTACTTTTTTTAGTGTGTAACACGATATTGTATTGCATTACTGCTCAAAACTCTCCAAGTTTTATAATTGTGACATCATCTTTCACATTTAAAACTGCTGTCTGTGATTAAAGTTTTAGCGATTGCAGCTCTTTCATGGATCCTGGCTTTATGAAGAAGTTTTAAACTGATCAAAAGTGACGGTTTCACATTTGTAAAATTTATAGAGTTCTATTTCAAATAAATGCTGTTCTTTTGACCTTTCTGTTCATCAGAGAATCCTTAAAAAATGATCATGGTTTCCACAAAAATATGAAGCAGCACAACTGTTTTCAACACTGATAATAATCAACCAGTCAAACATACTGAAATAGAAAATGGTTATTTTAATTTGTAATAATATTTCATAAAATTACTGTTTTTGCTGTATATTTAATCAAAATAAAATGAGACTTAAGAGAAACCTTCTTAGTTTTTGACAGTCCTTATAATTTGCTTCTGGATTTCGCCCACTATTAGTCTTCTCTGATTAATTTTATACAGTAAATGTTGTTTCCACACACAGTCATAATCGTAAAGACTGTTGCTCTTAAAACACCTAACAGCTGGGCTGTTAAGGTTACAGACGCTCCTGCTAAATGCGCTCCATGAATTGTCATTGACAAGTCAATCATTTCACAGGTTGCTTGTACTAAACACTGCTGAATATAACTTACACTACACTAATGTACAAACTACAGAATCTAGACAATGAAAAGACCAAAGATAATCGCAATGTATGTTTTTTCACTAGTCTGCAAAAATGATAATAACCCTTATAATAATCACATTATTTTGTCCCCTGTATATAAATATGTATTCAGTATAACCATGGTATATATCAAAGAACCACCGATGCATTGGCTGCAAACAAAGGCTCAGACTCTGTGCTCTGCTGCACAGTGTGAGTATGATTCAATTGTATGCATGATATATATGAGTTGTCACCGTGCACACGATCAAACAGAGACATCTCCGTTCCCTGTTTGACTCCAGATTAATGAAGCATTTAAATGGAGATCTGAGAGCAACTCAGGATCATTGAGCACCAAAGAGCACAAGCACATGGCGTCACTTCTGCAGGTGCATGGTGTCTCTGTTAAACCCATTTGGAAGCATGTTCGTATTACATGAAATTCAGTTATCATTGATGTATGAACAGACGGCTGCTCTGTGAAAGTACACAGGAAGTATTAGATTAAGTCCTGTCAGTTTCCATTTGCATGCAATGTTTTCATTTGACAGGCTGGAGCTATTTCTGCAGCTGTCTGGAGCATCAAGGAGCTAGTCCAGATTGTTTACGGTTTCAACTACTTGCCCTGTTTACAACTGAACCGGAGTGATAACATTTGTTTTGCACTTTCACATTCAGCTCGTTCACACGTTTAACAAGATTTCTGAATGTGGGAATATTTCTATTTTTTGAAACGAAGTTGATTATAATTACTTCAGGCTAACCCTGGTCTTACACCTACTGTAAAAGAAACCCACTTCCATTTTTTTAGAATAACAATAATAATAATGATAAAACTTTCATGTAAACAGCTTTTTCATCCTCAACGATTTGTCAGATTAAACAAATTCATTTGGAAGTTTTGCAGCAAAGTGTTACTAGGTTAGAAACACACTCAGGATCAACACTAGCTATCTGAGTTATGACAGAAAGACCAGCTTTAGTTAGATTCAAACTCATTTCTTATTTGTGACACGCAAAGGCAAAACGAAGCAGCTATGAATGTTTTATTTGAGAAGCCAGATTGTAAAACACTTGTCACCCTTAGAATAGGCCTGAGTGTAATTTTGCACTCGTGGTGGAATTTGTAAAGTGCCACACAACTGGAAACACCCCAAGATGCAAATAGAATGTTATAATCTGAAAGCAAACAAAACTCTAAAACCATAAAAATTGCATAAGGCCCCATATTTTGAAACATACTGAAATAGAAAACTCTCATTTTAATTTGAAATCATATTTCACAATATTAATGTTTTGGTGTATTTTTCATCAAAATAAACTGGTGAGCACAAGATTCTTCTTTTAAAAACATGAACAAATCTTACTGACCCAAAGTATTGTTGTGTACATCAGTGACTTCCACAAATAAACCTGGTGAAATTTTTTAGTTTAACCACATTGTTCTCCAAAAAGTACTGTAGATAATGATTTTTGATTTGTGTGCCACAGGTATTGTTTAAACACCATGCTGTAATTGCATTAACTCCTTCAGAACTTTGTGACTGGCTCAAAATCATTGATTTCAAAAACCTGAAAATTATCTAAATTACATTAAATATAGGTTCACATGCTGGATACACAATTGTGAAAACCACGTCTTTTATTCTACATGTCTATCAGATGGACAGTTCTCAAAGCTGCAGTGTGGACCAGACTTTATGCTTATAGTTCTAAATCTAGATGTTATACACTCTCAGAAAAAAAGAAAAAAGGTACAAAAGCTTTCACTGGGGCGGTACCTTTTCAAAAGGTAAACTTTTGTACCATTTAGGTACTAATATGTTCACTTTAGGTACTAATATGTACCTTTAAGGTACCAATATGGACTCTTTAGGACAGGTACAAAAGTGTGTTTTTTGAAAAGGTACCACCCCTGTGACAGCTTTTGTACCTTTTTTCTGAGAGTGCAGTAAGTGACAAACAAAACAAACATCAGAGCTTGAATACAAGCTGAAACATTTCAAACGTGTGGGCGACTGCAATAGCTTACAGCCTTTTAAAGACGCACATTGTCTTGTGCATACAAACCCTCTTTTTGCGTATTCAAACAAGGTTTGTGCACTTAAGGTTAAAAACAGCTCTTCAGGCAAGAGTCTGAGAAAACTGCTTATGTTCTTCATTCATGTCAGCTTGAATAACCTGCAACAATACATAAGACATTTAAATAGAAATTATAACACTTTAGAATAAGGTTTGATTCTTTATAATTAATTTATGTGTTAGGTATCATGAAATAATAATGAACAACATTTGTATTAATTTTGGTTACTGTTAATTTATATATATGTTATTGTGCATTTGTTTCTTACAAACATGCAGAGTGTTGTAGATTACTTGTGGATTATTGTGATGTTTTTATCAGCTGTTTGGACTCTTGTTCTGACGGCACCCATTCACTGCAGAGCATCCATTGGTGGGCAGGTGATGTAATGCTACATTTCTTCAAATCTGTTCTGATGAAGAAACAAACTTTTTGAATGGCCTGAGTAAATTTTTCAGCATAACTGAATTTTGGTTGAACAATTTGTTTAAAATGTGCAAAAAAAAAAAAGGTATTCCGCTGTTGTTATAAAGCATTTTATTGTACATGTAAAAATATTCAGTGTATTCAAAACTCTCAATTGAACAGCTGAAAGCTTCTCTTTGTACGTGTAAATCTTTCTACCTGAGCTGTTATGGAAACACAAACATCCACATGCTACAGCATCTGTTTGCTAAAGCACGTAGCACATTATACTGCTTCTGTTTGCGTGACTTTAGATTAGCATTACACCAGATTATGATTAACAAATAGCTAATATTTGCAATATTAATGTGAGATGAGTGTGAGCAAAGCAAACACTGAGTTTCTGTATCAGCTGCGGTGTTTAAACAGACATTATTGAATGTCTCATTTAGATACAGCCTCAGCACTGATTTATCAATCAGTGTTTCTGTAATAAATACACTTTTGTCACGCCTTATAAAGGAAACAAATGAGTGATGGGTGACATTTAAAGGGATAGTTCACCCAAAAATAAAGTCATTTACTCACCCTCATGTCACTCCAAACTTGCATTACTGTCTTTTCTTGGAACACAAAAAGATATGTTTAGCAGAATGTTCACACTGCTTTTTTACATAAAGTAAATAAAAACACGAGCCATTGACATGCACCAAGAGCACCATAAACGTGATTCATGAACTTTATTTCAAGTCATCACACAGTACTAAAATTGAAATTATTACTCACTGAAAATCCTCTCTTTGGTAACAGATCTCATCACTTGCTCAGTAATGGATGCTCTGTAGTGAATGGGTGCTGTCAGAATGATAAACAATCCAAACAGATGATAAAAACATCACAATAATCCACAAGTAATCCACAGCACTCCAGTTCACCAGTTAACATCTTGTGAAGTGAAAAGTTGCATTTTTGTATTGTATCGTTACATTTATTTTATGTTGCTTCTGGTCAAAATACGAGTTAAACATCTCACAAAAACAGATGTTTGCAAGAATGTTCTTGCTGCTCTTTTACATCAAGTAAATAAAGATTAGAACAATTGCAAAAAAAAAAAAAAAAAAAGGCAATTTAAAAGTACAGTTCATATGATTCATGAACATTAGTTCAAGTCATCTGAAGCCATACAGTACTAACATTTAAATGATTACTCACTGAAAATCTTCCCTTTGGTCACAGATCTCAAATATCACTCGCATTCATATTCAGATATGTTGCTTCAGGACACATCACGTCAGGTTTGACATCAATGATGACACAAAAAAACAATGCTGCAAAGTTTAGCTTGACGGCTGTACCCTTTCATTTTCACTGTATGGAAAAGATTGACTCGGACAGGGCTGAGAATATATATTACTGGACACATTTAAAGAAATGCGTAAGATGTCCATTTGGTCCTCTTGGAGTTTCCAGACAAATATGAGCACTCAAATCCTTAGAGTCTTATTAAAGAATCCCAGTGTTCCTCTAACTCGGCCTGTGATGCTCTGCCCTGAGGAAATGTTTTCAGTCACCATCTGGGAAGAAGTCTTGCTTGCTGAACACTGATTAGACTTCCTCTGTTCACATCTCAGACTGTTTGCTGTGCGTGATGAGAGGTCGGATGTCAAGCTGCTTTAAGGTCAGAGAGAGTTAATGAGGCCGAGCTGCTGTAGATGTTCAGGGATTTCACAGAGAATGAAACAATCTGATATCCACGACTCTAATTAAAATTCAATTAACTCAGATGGAGTCAACATGCGTGAGGATCAGTTAATACATAGGATATTGGCGGTCTAAGATCAGAGAGCACACACTTTTGGACTTCTTTTCTTATCTTTAAGAATTCTTCAAGGTCCAATGCAAGTAAAAGGAAAAGTTTGAACAAAAAAAATAACATTCAGATTATTTTCTCAGTTTTTTTTTTTTTTTTTCAAAATCATTATGCAGCTTTTTCTATATAATGATGGTTTACTTGCTGTTGAGCTACAAAAAGGAAAAAAAAAAACTCAGATTCATATACACAACCTCTCAAAAGTTTTTGCTGGTCATTTTTGTTTTTTGTTCTTTTGTATTTTCTAAAAAGAAGTCTCTTATGCAAAATACTCTTTAAATTGAGTAAAAGCCAACTTCCAGTTAAGCCGTAGTCTGAATACAGTAAAACCCTTTTGAGAAAGATGTCAGAGGGAAATAAACACAAGAAAGTGTGGGGAAAGTCAATTATAAGACCTGAAAAAGACAGAAAAAGTGTTGAAGACGGCGGAGACCAGAAAAATTATGGAGCTCAAGATGACGACTCAAAGATTTCCACTCTCACTACAGAAATTAAAGCAGTGCTTCAGGAAAATATCTCCACAATCCACTCTGAATTTTCTACCCCACGCTCTGATCTTAAAGAAGACATGTCCGATTTCCAACAGAGAATCAGGGATGACATCGGAAATGATTTAATGATTTTCTTCAACCGAAAGCTTAACGAGGTGACAAAATCTCTACAATTACCATCTGAAAGAGTGGAAGAGGTGGAAAAGCGAACTGTGGATTTGGAAGAGTGGGGAGTGAATGTTAGAGACGTGAAAATACAAGAGGATATGCAAGCAAAGTTAACTGACCTGAAAAGCCGAACCCGACGAAATAACATCCGTATCTATGGAATACCCGAGGGATGTGAAGGAAGAAATGTGATCTGAATTCATCAAGTCTGAACTAAGCTCATTACAGGACACAATACAGAGAGCTCACAGAGCATTCGTTCATAAAACCACCTCAGGAAAGATCCCCAGGAATTAACCCCTAGAGATAAACAATATACTTTTTATTCAGCCTCTCACTCAGTATACTCTCGGATCGATGACTTTTTCTCTTTTAAATCAAACCTAAATCAAATCCAACCATCGTGTTAATATAGGCGTAATAGATAAATCAGATCACGCTGGGGTTTATTTAAAATTACACTTGGATGACATACCAGAAGATAGAATTTGGCATCTAAAGACAAGTATATTAAACGACTTCACAGTACAAGAACAACTGAAAATAGAGTTTGACCAGTTTTCACTTCATGTGCTATGGGATGCCTTTATACGGGAAACTTGTCTACTTGACCTGGTTATGGAAAAAAATGAGAAACAAAAGAAACTGTTAGAATTGCAATATAAAATTTGAGGTTTAGAAGATAGAAAAGAGGAATCACAGCTGTTGAAGCAGATTAAAAAGGTGAAAGAAGAAATGAATAAAATATATGAAGATGATGAAGAAAAACAGACCAAATTCATAAAACAGAGATTCTGTGAATCCGACCCTAGAGCAATGAAACTTCTCGCATAGTGCCTTTGTAAACCACAAACAAAGAGTATAGTGAAGAATATAAAACATCCATCCACAGGGAAAATAAGTGGCCATATAGAAAATATCCAAAACGGCTAGATTTCAGCTAGATATGGATAGATATCGAGCCATAAATTTCAAGATTTATTTGGAACAGTAAAAAAAAAAAAAAACAGATTCAATTCATAAATTACAATTAGCAAAAGAAAAAGGTGAAAGGTCCTTACGTTGCTTGCAAAACTATTATAGTGCTGCAAAGTTGAGTAATTTAGTTTATAGGTGCAATTGTAGCTATATTTCAAAATAGAATCAAATAGAAATGTCTCAAACACCAATCCATTTTCAGTCACTTCTAAGTGATAATATAAAACTTAAAGAGATAAGTGAAAATATAAGTCAGTGGACAAAAACTAGAAGAATGGTACAAGCTGATAACTAGAGCATCAGATGAGGATATTAAGTTGGATTGGTTTTGATTCATGATTTCTCCCTTCCCAGCTAGATAAATGGTTTCAGAGTTAGGACTTTATACCTGTATCCAAGAAAGGTCACTCTACTAAGTATATTATCCATGTTGATCCATATATCAGAAGATGAATCCAGCTGATCCATATATCAGAAGATGAATGGCTAAATATATGTCCTTCACAGTGTAAACAGTAATTCTAGAGCTTTAAGGGAATTCTGCTGGAAAAACACAATACGTTTCTTTATTACTCCAAAACTGAAAGCTAAACAAAAGGGAGTTACAAATCAAGGATCTTGCTGGAGGCAATGTGGGACATTATCAGCTGATCACGTACATAGTTCCTGGTCTTGCCCAGTTTTAAAGGTGTTTTGGAAAGAAATTCATACAGTTATACAAGAGATTTTAGAGCTTGAGATAGAAGATACAGGTTTTATTCTAGTCATGGGATATATACTGGGTTCAGTGAATAACAGCAATAAATATTTACTGAGGATTCTAGTAATAGAAGCAAACAATAAAATAAAATAAAATAAATAAAAAGTCGAAAATACAATGGGAACTGACAAAAATTGATTAAATACAAGTCAAAACAAACTGAGTTTTATGTTTATGAATGGTGGAGCAGTCTTGTGACTCATACCTATCTAAGCATATGAACGTGTATGAATATTTAGATGAACTTTGATAATTATATGTCTATATATGTCTATATTAATATATATGTAAATAATATGAATACATATGCACTCATATTGCAACCCATTTGACTTTCTTCTATTCAGATAAAACTTTTAATTTACTATATTTTAATTGTAATATATATATATATATATATATATATATATATATATATATATATATATATATATATATATATATATATATATATATATATATATCCTACCTAAAATCAAGAAAGGAGACCAAAAACTGCACCCATTTTTTTAACTGTTTGTCAATGTTTCATAATGACAAATAAAAATAAAGTTAAAATGCATACTAAATTAACTAAAACTAAAGCTGAAAAAATTATAATAACTTTGTACACATTTAAAAAAAAAAAAAAAAATTTTACTTATAAAAATTATATAAACTGAATTATTCAAAATTTTAACTAAAACTAACATGAAAGCAGAAAATAATCAAACAGTGATTAACAAACAGTGATTTCTTTGGTCGTGGCTCCTAAATGTTTGTCCTATGTTGTGCGAGAGAGGTGCAAATACGATAATTCTGCAATAGAAATTTACAATCTAAAGAAAATGTTGAACAATGCTAACCACAAAAACTTACCCTAACCCAACATTACAGAAACTTTCAAATGTCAAACATTACAGCATCAAACACTAGCAGCAGGTCATTCCCTTCACTTTAAAAAACACATAAAATAACACTTAATTTCAACATGTATCCAGTCCTATGCAAGACATGATGGGAACTTGAAATCTATTGCCTAGTTTCCAAAGTTAACAAGACAGTTTTGAGTTACTGCAACTTAATTTTTTTTAATTAAGAAATTCAATTGATACAGAAATTAGAGTTTAAATGACACACAGCATTAAGTTAATAAAATGGTCAACATTATTATGTCAGCTGAACTCAACAAAACAAAATAAAATGGTCATAATTATTATGTTAGTTGTAATAATAATAATAATAATAATAATAATAATAATAATAATTTTTAACTTGCAACCATGCATTTATTTAGCTAAGTTGTGCTAAAAGGTAAAATTGATTTGTGACATGACATATATTGATCAACATTGCAGTAAAACACAAATGCCAAAGAGGCGAAAAAAAAAATAAATGTGAAAATATATGTATAAGTGAAATGAATATGTAATTTATTTTTTTGTGGGATTCCAATAAGTCATTTATTGTCCTTCTCTGCTGCTGCATCTACTTTTTTTTTAGTTCACATAAAAGATCAGATTCTGAAAATGAATAGCTAGTAATGAGTGTATTACATTTTAAAATGCTCATAATCAGATTACAGTTACTTTTTTATTGATAACATTATTACATATTTTCACAACGGCAGTAAGTTATTCATAATTTACTGATTCTCCCTAATTCTTTTTTATCTTTTAGATTTCCTAACACTGGTGATGTATAGCTGTGAAGCTCAGTCTTCATCATATCCTGTGACCTTCAGAAACTGTTGATTCTGGAATTCTGGAATTGTTTTCATGTTTATTAATGTAATGTAATGTTTAATGCATTTTATGATATTGATATCAAAAACTGATATATGTTTTCTTTCCCTGTGCTTTTTTATATCAATATGGTACATTTTACGTTTAAGTTTTAAACTTATATATGTTTTGTTTCCTTGTTTTTTTACAGTTTTCATCATGTACTCTGTATTAGTAACTGTACATGTTTCCAATGCAAACTATCAAGTTCTCATAAAGTTGATTGTTTAATTGGATTAAATGCTTTAAATTCCAAAGCATATGATGCATGTGCTATTTTTGATGGCTTTTTATAGATACCAAACAGACAAATTTGATTAGCATTTAATAACTATTTCGGAGGCATGAAGCTAGTTGGTCTGATAAAGCAAATTTATTGCATAATTTAATCATTATGAACTTCATGGCTGGTTGATGACTGATAATTTGCCGGAGAGGGAGAGAGAAAAATGCTGAAATGTGATGACTTTGGTTTGATTGGCACTCGGCAGTAGAGTTTATCTCAGCATCACTGATCCGTGGCAAATACGGCGTTTCATTAAAGCTAGAAAGGAAAATCAATTTACAGCTGCTGTTTCTCCTGTTAATTCAGCTCTTGTTCCTGTGTAGAAACATGTTTGTACACTGATTGTTGTTGTTTCTTTTAGATTCTCAGAATTATGTGATGTGTTTTTATTCCCCATGTTGTTCGAGCGCTTTCGTCTTTTGAGGTTTAGCCTTCCGTTGGGAAATTTCCCCTCTATTGTTAGCACTATAGAGACACAATGATTCTGTATAGTGGCTGGCCTCAAAACTATTTTCCATTTTCACAAACAAAACAGCATGCGTTGTGTCTTTATATTCCAACAAAGCAGCAGGGAAGAACATCAATGCAACCTCTGCATAGACGTGAATATCAATTATTTGTGTGATATTGAATTGACTTGAGTTCAGTGTACATCAAACAGAGAGTTCAGACCTAACATTCAGATTGGATCAGCTGTTGGAAAATCGTGTATGTGACAGACACATTCAAATTTTCTGATTTATTTATTTATTTATTTATTTATTTTGTTTTGTTTTGGCCACAGATTTGTTGTTGTAAATATACTTATTAGAAATTAATTATTTTATTCATAATGGACACATTAAATAGATTACAATTGACAGTAAAACATTTATAATGTTACAAAAGATTTCTATTTCAAATAAATGTTGTTCTTTTGAACTTTCTATTCATCAAAATGTCCTGAAAAATTAAATGTTTTTCCTCAAAAATATGAAGCACCATAACTGTTTTCAACATTGATAATAATCAGAGATGTTTGTTGAGCAGTAAATCAGTATATTAGAATGATTTCTGAAGATCATGTGACACTGAAGACTGCAGTAATGATGCTGAAAATTCAGATTTGATCACAGAAATAAATACATTTTACAGTATATTCACATAGAAAAAAAGAAAAAAATTAATTAAAATTGTAATATATTTCAAAATTTTACAGTATTTTTGATCAAATAAATAAAGCCTTTCTGAGCATATAAGAAATTTATTTTAAAAACATAAAACAATCTTAACAACCCCACACTTTTAAACAGTATGTAGCTTTTTCTTCTCCAAAAACATTGTTTTTGATAAAGTCCGGTATCATATTTTTGTTATGCTTAATTGTGGCCATGATGTGTATTTTTGTCTTATTTGCCTCTGTGACAAATTGGAACTCAGATATTCACTCTGTGTCCTTTACCCTCAGTAAAATGTCTGTATTTTGTCTCATTTATTTTATTTCTATGCATACAGGCGTGCACATTCTACGCTAACACAGAGGTGTGATTTATTCACACCAGCGTCTAATTGACTGTAGCTGTAAATGAACAGGAAGCAATGATGAAAACACTCATCATTGCCAGCATGTCCTTTCCACTTGTTCTCCATCAGCCTCTTCGTCTTCCACATTCTGTCACCTACATGTCCTTTGGGTTTGTTATCAGCCTGCATCTCTCTCTGGTTATCTTTCACCTGCCTCTTACACTTGGTTCTGTGATGCTGTACGAACTTGACTGCACTGCGGTAAAACAAGACTGCAGAAAACTGGAGCATTTTTGCACAAATTATCTAAGATTCAGCCTACTTTTGGAGTATGTCTCTTGTATGTAAAAGCATTCTGCAAATGAACATACTGTCACTTTCCAGACACTCAGCGTCCTCCCACACAGCTTCTGTCTGCTTGTCGAGAACAGCTAGTAAACAAACAGCTTGATCATTACCTTGCAATACTACAAGCATGACACATTTGTACGATTTTTCACGGCTGGTTCTCAGAGAGTTGTGTATCTTAACATAATGACTGCATAATGGATAGAAAGGCACTGAACACCTTGTTTTAGATGTGAAAGGGAACTTATTATTAGATAACTCAACTGGTGATTAATGTCTTCATCGCTCTTTTATGTTGAATTGCATGCAGTGAATATGTACTTGGAGATGTGGCTAACACAGTGACAGAAAATGAAATGTGTCACACTAAGAGCAGTCAGTCTTTTACAACAGCATCTGTCATGTTCTACAGCTATGAGAAGACTTGGCGGAGAAAATCCCAGGATGCCTGCAAAATCATAGAGAGCTGCTTATGGGTTTAAGGCTACTGGCTCAGATTTCCCAATTCAGTTTGAGTCTGATTCATAGTTTTGATTTTGATTAAATTTTCATTTTAATTTTCATTTTTTTTTATTTTCCATATATATATATATATATATATATATATATAGATAGATATATATGTGTGTGTGTGTGTGTGTGTGTGTGTGTGTGTGTGTGTGTGTGTGTGTGTGTGTGTGTGTTGTGTGTGTGTGTGTGTGTGTGTGTAAAATGTATACATTATGTTTTTAAAAAATTTTACATACATTTTAAATTGTAAAAATTAAACAGGAATTATAATGTAATCATTTAAATGCAATAATACATTTTAAATAAAAAAATAAATGGGATTCAAATTTAAATTTCAATGCATTAAATATTATATATTTTAATTTTGTATGTGTTATATGTTGTAAATTTTGTATTTATTTTTAATGTTGTATTTAGTTTTTAATTTTAATTTTAAAGAGGATTCAAATTAAAATTTTCATTTTAATAATACAGTAAAAATAAAATTATACAATTTTCATTGTATTAATGCTTTTTATATAAAAATGGGATTCAGATTCTAAGTCTAGTTTTAAATTTTATATTTGAATTTATATTTCAGTTTGAACTTAAATACAAATCTCAGTCCAAGTTCAACATGATTAATATTTAATATAGACATATTGGACCCATTTAGACACACATTAAAGCAAAATTGTGGTGGCAAATATCAAGCAAAAATCTAATGTATCTAATCTATCAGTTTGAGCAGCAAGTCTTTTAACTTTAATAAAATTTCATCACCTTTATCATCATTTAAAAGCTTTAACATGTTTAAAACAGCATTGATTAAAAAAAGATTGATTTTTGGATCATAAGAATCAATATCAGATTACTCAGATTAAAAGTTCAATTAAACAGAAATTCAATATTTCCTGACCCAGTAGATGTCAGAGTGCTGGAGCACCTGCCACATGAGTGTCTTAATTCACACTTTCTGTAATTAATCATCAGTTAATGAAAGACCTGAGCCCTGCTCATAGTTCCCATCGTCCACAGCTCTCTGTGTTTTAGTACAGATGTTAATTGCTCAGCCAAACGAGTTTCTCTTTCACCTTGAACACTCTGATTTATTAATAACTCCTCTCGTTCATCACAGATAGTGATATCTCTGATATCTGTTTCTATCACGGTGTCACCCACAATCATTAGACGGTTTGTAAGCGTGATCTGTGTCTGTTTGATCTGTCAGAGCTTCTCTCAAAGGTAGAAGAGGGCACACTCCAGGTGAGCCTTATTTGTTAACGCTGGACTCTTGGTGTAATCATTCTTTGATCCATTTCTTTCATATATTTACCTTCATTTAAACAAGTCTGCAAGCTCCTCTCTGAGAAAGTGCCACTGCTGTGTGTATTTGCTTTTTATTGCATGAAATCATTTTCTTAAAAAATAAAATAAACAATAGTGCTATCAAACGATTAATCGCGATTAATCACATTCAAAATAAAAGTTTTTGTTCACATAATAAATGTGTGTGTACTGTGTATATTTATTATGTATATATAAACACACATACGTACATTACAGTATATATTTTGAAAATATTTATATGTATTTACATGTATATATTTATATTCATATACTTTATATTATGTAAAAATATATTTCATATATAAACAGCATATTTTTTTTAAATATATGCATGCATTTGTGTGTATTTATATATAAATAAATATACACAGTACACACACATTTATTATGTGAACAAAAACTTTTATTTTGAATGTGATTAATCGTGATTAATCGTTTGACAGCACTAATAAATAAATAAAATATCTGAACCAAACTAGGGGGTGCATGATATATACAGGTGCATGTCACTAAATTAGAATGTCGTGGAAAAGTTAATTTATTTCATTAATTCAACTCAAATTGTGAAACTCGTGTATTAAATAAATTCAATGCACACAGACTGAAGTAGTCTTTGGTTCTTTTAATTTTGATGATTTTGGCTCACATTTAACAAAAACCAAATCTCAACAAATTAGAAATATGGTGACATGCCAATCAGCTAATCAACTCAAAACACCTGCAAAGGTTTCATGAGCCTTCAAAATGGTCTCTCAGTTTGGTTCACTAGGCTACACAATCATGAGGAAGACTGCTGATCTGACAGTTGTCCAGAAAGACAATCACTGACACCCTTCACAAGGAGGGGTAAGCCACAAACATTCACTGCCAGAGAAGCTGGCTGTTCACAGAGTGCTGTATTCAAGCATGTTAACAGAAAGTTGAGTGGAAGGAAAAAGTGTGGAAGAAAAAGATGCACAACAAAACTGAGAGAACCGCAGCCTATGAGGATTGTCAAGCAAAAATCGATTCAAGAATTTAAGTGAACTTCACAAGGAATGGACTGAGGCTGGGGTCAAGGCATCAAGAGCCACGCACACAGACGTGTCGAAGAAATTTGGCTGCAGTTGTTGTATTCCTCTTGTTAAGCCACTCCTGAGGCGTCTTACCTGGGCTAAGGAGAAGAAGAACTGGGACTGTTGCCCAGTGGTCCAAAGTCCTCTTTTCAGATGAGAGCAAGTTTTGTTTTTCATTTTGGAAACCAAGGTCCTAGAGTCTGGAGAAAGGGTGGAGAAGCTCATAGCCCAAGTTGCTTGAAGTCCAGTGTTAAGTTTTCTCAGTCTGTGATGATTTGGGGTGCAACGTCTTCTGCTGGTGTTGGTCCATTGTGTTTTTTGAAAACAAAGCCACTGCACCCGTTTATCAAGAAATTTTGGAGCACTTCATGCTTCCTTCTGCTGACCAGCTTTTTGAAGATGACAAAATTCCACATGTGACCGCAAAAGTAAGTTATTACAAACACTATTTGGTGGTTTAAAGTGAGTTTTGAGTAAAAGTGTACTAATAATTTCATAAATTGTCTTATGTAGCTTGATGCTATTGTTAGCGCTAATGCAGCTACATAACAGGTGCGATTCTTCTTCATAAAACATTTTGTCCTAATAATTTACATGAGGTCGTAAGAAAATGTTTTGTTGTATTTTTATAGTAAGACTTTTGATAATAGTTGGGTAAATGTATACTGGGATTGAAGTGACGTAGATTGGTAAACCTTGAAATACCACAACAAAGGCTAATAATGGCTTAATAAAAACAAAAGAATAATGATAAAAGAATAATGGGGATAATGTCTCATACCTGGCCGATGTGTGAAAGGCTCGTTTCGTGAGAACAATAGAATCATGAATGAGGCAGTTTGTGGAGCTAAACATATGGAGACAGCACACAGCAGAGCTTACAGGAGATCAGAGGGGCCATAAATCAATTTTATTAGCCTTTTCTAAAAACACACATGACATGGCCTTAGAAAATGTTTCATAAAATTCACAGTTTTACAGACTATATTATGAAATTTCAAATGTAGCATTAGTAGACTTGTGGCTTTAGCTACATTATGTTTCTAAAATCATATCCTACATTAACAATTTTTTTATACATTTAAAAAATATGTTTTTAATATTTTTTATTTTTGTTTTGTTTTTTAAAAGCGTCTGCTAAATGACTAAATGTAAATGTTTTCATGTTTGAGCTTATATATCTTTATTATCGTAACAGTCTGAGCAATTCTGATTGTTGAACACAAGTTTCACAATTTGAGTTGAATTACTGAAATAAATGAACTTTTCCATGACATTCTAATTATGGAGATGCACCTGTAATAGTTTGTTTGTTTATTCATTTATGTATGAATATATTATGTAGATATACAGTCGTGGCCAAAAGTTTTGAGAATTACATAAATATTAGTTTTCAAAAAGTTTGCTGCTAAACTGCTTTTAGATCTTTGTTTCAGTTGTTTCTGTGATGTACTGAAATATAATTACAAGCACTTCATACGTTTCAAAGGCTTTTATCGACAATTACATGACATTTATGCAAAGAGTCAGTATTTGCAGTGTTGGCCCTTCTTTTTCAGGACCTCTGCAATTCGACTGGGCATGCTCTCAATCAACTTCTGGGCCAAATCCTGACTGATAGCAACCCATTCTTTCATAATAACTTCTTGGAGTTTGTCAGAATTAGTGGGTTTTTGTTTGTCCACCCGCCTCTTGAGGATTGACAAGTTCTCAATGGGATTAAGATCTGGGGAGTTTCCAGGCCATGGACCCAAAATTTCAACATTCTGGTCCCCGAGCCACTTAGTTATCACTTTTGCCTTATGGCACGGTGCTCCATCGTGCTGGAAAATGCATTGTTCTTCACCAAACTGTTGTTGGGTTGTTGGAAGAAGTTGCTGTTGGAGGGTGTTTTGGTACCATTCTTTATTCATGGCTGTGTTTTTTGGGCAGAATTGTGAGTGAGCCCACTCCCTTGGATGAGAAGCAACCCCACACATGAATGGTGTCAGGATGCTTTACTGTTGGGCATGACACAGGACTGATGGTAGCGCTCACCTTTTCTTCTCCGGACAAGCCTTTTTCCCAGATGTCCCAAACAATCGGAAAGGGGCTTCATCGGAGAATATGACTTTGCCCCAGTCCTCAGCAGTCCATTCACTATACTTTCTGCAGAAGATCAATCTGTCCCTGATGTTTTTTTTGGAGAGAAGTGGCTTCTTTGCTGCCCTTCTTGACACCAGGCCATCTTCCAAAAGTCTTCGCCTCACTGTGCGTGCAGATGCGCCCGCCCCCCTGCCTGCTGCCATTCCTGAGCAAGCTCTGCACTGGTGGCACTCCGATCCCGCAGCTGAATCCTCTTTAGGAGACGATCCTGGCGCTTGCTGGACTTTCTTGGATGCCCTGAAGCCTTCTTTACAAGAATTGAACCTCTTTCCTTGAAGTTCTTGAAGAACCTATAAAATTGTTGATTTAGGTGCAATCTTAGTAGCCACAATATCATTGCCTGTGAAGCCATTTTTATGCAACGCAATGATGGCTGCACGCGTTTCTTTGCAGGTCACCATGGTTAACAATGGAAGAACAATGATTTCAAGCATCACCCTCCTTTTAACATGTCAAGTCTGCCATTCTAATCCAATCAGCCTGACATAATGATCTCCAGCCTTGTGCTCGTCAACATTCTCACCTGAGTTAACAAGATGATTACTGAAATGATCTCAGCAGGTCCTTTAATGACAGCAATGAAATGCAGTGGAAAGGTTATTTTTGGGATTAAGTTAATTTTCATGGCAAAGAAGGACTATGCAATTCATCTGATCACTCTTCATAACATTCTGGAGTATTATGCAAATTGTTATTATAAAAACTTAAGCAGCAACTTTTCCAATTTCCAATATTTATGTAATTCTCAAAACTTTTGGCCACGACTGTACAGTATCTATACCTCTTAAAATCATATTTTTCCCCCTTTGAATATTATTCTTCAGTTTTGATCTGTGAACCATTTTTGTTGTATTTGTCTTCTCTCTCTCTCTCTGATTTTTTTATCTGTGTATAATTTTTGTTTTATTTGTATTCTGTCTCTCTCTCTCTCTCTACCATGTACCACTACTACTACTACTATTAATACTATTATCTCTCAATATTAGACATTTGATTGTTTGTGCTCATTTCTGCTGGTTTAAATTCACTTAAGAGTAATCTGTAAACAAATCTGTATAACAATTTAATGACACTGACAAATGTTGTTCTTTAGCAAATTAAAATTATATATTTTTTCATACTGTACATTATAATATTGAGATGCCTCAATTTACTTGTTGCATTCAAATTGAATGTTAAAATAGACAAACATTTATATAAATGTTTCAAAACTTAAAACTATTTTTTTTTTAAAGACATATATACTGTATAAATAAAATATCTCTATATTATAAAATATTAAGTGTGTGCATATATATATACACACTTAAAGAGACTTCATACGTTTTGAGATCCGTTGGTCAAAATTGAATGCAAAAATGACACAAAAAAGTAATTTTCTTCCCTCCCTGTGTCTGTAGCTGGACTGAGACTGAGCATTACAGATTGTGTCGTCCTTCATCGTCCTTCATTTCGGGGAGTCGTGGCCTAATGGTTAGAGAGTCGGACTCCCAATCGAAGGGTTGTGAGTTCGAGTCTCGGGCCGGCAGGAATTGTGGGTGGGGGGGAAGCATGTACAGTTCTCTCTCCACCTTCAATACCACGACTTAGGTGCCCTTGAGCAAGGCATCGAACCCCCAACTGCTCCCCGGGTGCCACAGCATAAAATGGCTGCCCACTGCTCGGGGTGTGTGAGTGTGTGTGTGTGTTCACTGCTCTGTGTGTGTGTGCACTTCGGATGGGTTAAATGCAGAGCACTAATTCTGAGTATGGGTCACCATACTTGGCTGAATGTCACGTCAAGTCCTTTTTTTTTTTTTTTTTTTTTTTTCTGGACTTTGATGAGGTGAAATGATTGTGTACCAGCTCACCTGGTTAGGTAACCAACAGACTACTCTTTTTTCTTTATCAGGCTCTTTCTACTCATTTCTCTGAGTTATTTCTCCATTTTCATTCGTTATGTAGTACATCTGCTCCTACTCAAAGCACCTAGACACCAACACAGAAGGCCATTAGCTGAACACACACACACACACACACACACACACACACACACACACACACACACACACACACACACACAGTTACACCTCATAAAAGGAGTTATTGAGAGATGCTTGTATCTAGTTTCGCACAGACTAACACCTCCACCCCTCACACACTAGAGCTTTCTGTTTGCCAAAGGACTCTGGTGTAAACAGTCTTTTCCTTGAAAAACTGTATCCTACTCACAGCATATACACAGCATCTCTTCCTCTGGATGTTTAGTCTGTGATTTTCTGCTTTTGTACCTCAGGCTGATTTTTTTCCCCTCCACACGCTGGCTTCCTGAAAACAGCACAAAGTTCTCATATCTTTATAAGCATGTTTTCATTAAAGAGATACAGTATGTTGTGATATTGCAGTGTGTTCCATATGGTTCTGAGCATGCACTGCAAAAAAATTATTTTGTGTTCTTCTATACTGTGTTCTTGTTAAATACATATTTACATTCTTAAAAAATGCATTTGAAAAGCAGAAATTTATTTTAAAGTCTTTATTTTTTCGTTAGATTGATGTAGGGTAAATGGTTTTGCCATGGTTTTGCTACACTAAGCATAGTTTACCATGATATTTGTAGTAAAACTGTGATTATACAAAACAAACAAACAAAAAGAGATTTGTATTTGTGCAGGCTATTCTTTATTTATTTATTTTTTTTTCTTTGTTTTGTTTTTAAACTGGTTTCTTGTTTTGTACTGTAAAAAAAAAGGAAATCAGAAAAAGATTTGTGATACACTCTCCGAAGTTCCGATCTGAATCAAATGATTCGCGATCGGCGATCTGATTGGAGCACTTTGAAACAGTGAATCATTTTTTCTGGTTGGTTTAACTAATTCTGAGTTTTGAAAAGCTCTGTTTCACCCATCACTATAAGTGCTTTTTCTTTGGAAGCGATGTCGAAATTTATTTATTTATTTATTTGCTTTTTTTAGATTTATGTGGGGGCAAAATACAAAAACTGTTTGGTAATGAGACAAGAAAAACAGTTTGAGTTTTAACAACTTATACAACTTTGCTTCTCAATCACTGTGAATGCATCTTTGATTTAATGATGTTTTTAATATGAAATATGAAATATGTTTTTTTTTTTTCTGGTGCCATAAAATGTAAAATTCATGCAATATGCATACATTTGTTCCCAGTTTTTAATGATACTGAGTCATCTGAATTGGTTTGAAGATTAATTGTGTTCTGTTCATGAATAGTCCAGCCTCCCAGTGCAGTATTGTCCGTGGACTTTGTCTGACAAATGAGGACAATTGTTTGCATGAGTCTTTGTGCTTCCATATTTCCCATTCCTCCCATTGCTTTATTCAATCTGTCTCTCCAGCCTTGTGCTTTTACACCGTAAATCTCAGAGAAACCTCAGCTGTGGGTTAAAAGACATGTCACAGAGCATAAAATGGTTCTTCTGCAGAATATCTGCTTATAAAAGAAAACTATTGTTCTTGTACATTATCATCTTTGATGTGGGAGCTGGTGTCAAAGAGAGAGCATTAAAGCATAAAAAAAAATGCTGAAATAATATTTTTTTTTTTAGCAGTTTTAAGATCATGATGATGAATAATAAAAGTGTGGTTTTTGTATGTTTGTTTGGAGGGTATAGGGGTATGGGGAACAGGGGAGAGCAATAAATCATGAGGGGTGTGATCTGTTCAAGACGTGTAGAGCTTTTTCTTGTTGGCCTTGTGCTCTATTTCAGAGCTACATTAGATTCACTATGTTTATGGTTTTAAAAACCTTGCAGTGATAAATTACTTTGCACAGCGGCAAAACTACCAGAATTAGCTGTGTTTATGTGTGCTGCTCAATGTAGCATACCTCACTGATCATTTACAATCACCTGAAATCAAAAATCGACCTTACTAATATGCATTCATGGTTCATCATTGCGTGTTATGTATACAAACATTTGTTATCAAAATATAATAACTTCTTGTTATTGTAATGAAACAACTAATGGAACTTTGAAACTACAGATACAGTCTGTGCCAGTGAGGAATATAACCAGTAGCCGAAGAGGTAATCATTGTTTTGTGCTGCTGCTGCTGCAGGTAATAGCTTTTCTCTTTTATTATGGAAGACAATCTGAAACTTTCCTCAGTTGTACCTTCATACCAAAACTTTGTCTGTTAAAGAAATAGTTCACCCCAAAATGAATATTTATTGAATTGTACTCATCACCCTCTGGCCATCCAAGATGTAGATGATGAGTTTGTTTCTTCATCAGATTTGGAGAAATGTAGCTTTTTCTTCATCAGATCTGTAATGGATGCTCTGCAGTGAATGGGTGCCGTCAGAATGAGAGTCCAAACAGTTGATAAAAAAATCACAATAATCCACAAGTAATCCACACCACTCCAGTCCATCAGTTAATGTGTTGTTTAATTTATTATTACAACGTAGCTGAAATAAAAGAAAGTTTATTTTCTTTTTTGTCTTTTCTTTTTTTTATGGTTTTGTTTTCATCACATGAGTTTGATTTAATGCAACAGACATTCTTGCCCCCCACCCCCCAGGTTAAAGAGTTCTTTGACCATAATAATTGCAATCTAATATGCATTTATGGATAATTACACAAAATCATGGATGCTCAGCTGACAATAGTCTGTATTAGAATTCTAATTACATCAATCAAACTTAAAAGTAATTTGTCGAAGGAAGCCTTAATCAAGGACAAAAGTGTTTCATTAGAAAAGAGCACACAAAGAAAATTGATTCAACGTTTGTCTTATTATCAATATTGGGTTTTTCAGAGTACACTACTTTAAAAGACTGAATGTGTGGATCATATCTAATTAATGCATTTATTTAGTGTTAGTTTGAACTTAATTAAATTATGTTTCTTAGTGTATTTTCTTTTAGTGATCCGTCAGTATTCCACAACACACTCCTATACATAATATTTATAAAAATTATGTCATAGAACACCATGCCATGACCATGGTACCATGCCAAAATAAAAACACTAGTGTCATGATACTTCTCGTTTGTGTCCACATCAGACATCATTGCACCCTGTAGATGTCGCTGTGTGCTTCCCCGCGTGCAGAAAAGCACGTTGCTCCTCCAGATTCCCATAATGCCTAGTGTTTACCTCCGCTCTGGCTCTGACAGCAGCTCTGCTCACTGGCTCTGCGGGTGTCCCGCTGGAGCCCAGCCTTGACCCAGCAGTGCCGCGTGCGCTGGAGCATCACCGTGCACCGGGACAAACCCAGCGCAGCCAGCGGTCAGACGCCGGAGGCTGGAGGAGGGTGTTTATGTTTTGGGTGGTCTGCTCGGACACTTCCTCGCTCTTCAGCTGAGGTGAGCGCGCCTGTCAACTTCTGTACACGGAGATGCTTGTCATGCACTGCAGCGCTGAAGCGTAAGTTCATGCTTTCTCGCGGTGTCTGACTCTGAAGTGTTCCACCGGCGCACTGCGCATTTAAACACTTTAACATGTGTCGCGTTGTCATAATGAAATGAACCCAGTGTGTAGCTACAGTCTTTATTATTTATTATACTTTTGTGTAAGTATTTTGGACAGTATCTTAATGTTTCTTGGAAGTTTAAACGTTACCGGCAAACATCAGTCCTGGTGAGTAGCGATGTAAATGATTCGGATCTTTTTAGTGAACCCTTTGTATGGGTCTGAACGACTCGTTCGCGAATGATTCGTTCAGTGACAGGTGTTTAGTTCGTAATGCGCTGAGAACCGATAAGCGGAATTTTTTTTTTAATCAACACTCGGAAAATAAATTGTTTTTATAAATAACTTTTTATTAAAACGTCCGCACAAGAGATTTATTAGTATAGCTTTGGTAATCATCATTATATAACTGGTAACTGTAATTAATTGCACTTTGTATTTAGTAGTATAACGTTACATGACTTGAGTTGAATCATGACTAGCAAACTGAACTGACACACATGCAGTTACAATAAACTTACATTAAAAACAATATAAACCATCACAGAATGTGCAATGGTTTTACTGGTTATAATAGGAATTGTATTGTTTTTAAGGTCTAAATATTATTAGCATCATTTATTATTCATCTTTTTTTATTTATTCTTTAAAAGCTCAGTTATTTAAACTTTCCAAAGGGGAAAAACAATATATATATATATATATAAAACACACACACACACACACATAATATAGAAATATAGGAAATCCTTATTATTACTCAAATTGGCAGATTTCATATGTGTTAGTTTTTCTCATTCTTTCTTTCTTTCTTTACATTTACATTCTTTATTTTTTTTTTTTTTTTTTTTTTGATCAATTTAAACTAAGCTGAAATGTTATAGCAACACAACAGTATGATGTCAACATTTCAGTCTCACTTCATATTTGTCAAATTTGCTTCGGTTAATTTAGTCTTAGTTCTTGTTGATGTTGACTGTCAAACTGAGTTATTAGAAAGTAGTTATGAATCATTTGTTGAATTGTGCGGTATGACTGCCGACAGTTAAGCACTGAGATATTTGGATAAATGTTCACAGTGAAGCGACGTGGTGCATCTAAACTGTGGTTAAATAAGCTGTAAGATCATCTTTATATTCACACCAGGTGTGCTCGCAGAAATGGGCTCTTGGTGGAGCAATAATTGAATCGCTCCCTGTCTTGTTGTTTTTCTCTGTGTTATGTCGGTGTATTGTAGGTTTTCTAATAACACGTCTGTAGTGAATCACATGTAAAGCTTTGTATCCTAGCAACACAAGAGAAATGCATAACCACTGGCGTGTATCAGTGCATGACAGCTATAGGGCTTGTTGTCAATAAGATGATGAGCGGCCGGTTTCTTGTAAACGTATCAAAGTTTGGGTTGTTTAGACTCAGAAGTGCTCAGTGGGAAGCCGGGAGGTAATTCTAATATTGTGCAAAACACAGCTGTTTTTTTTTTTTGGTTGTTTTTTTTATTTGAATTTTTTTATTGCAAGCTCTCTGTTGCAGAAAAATATTGATTGAAAGGACTGCATTTTACACTTCTCCCATTCTTTCATACAGTCCTTTTTCTTTCTGTCAATAAATCAAACTTCTTAAATCATGTCTTAGGATCTTTAAGTAATGTTGTTGTGCCTTTTTCATTCACTTACACTGAATGAGCACTAAAGCTTTGTTTTCAAAAAAGATACAAAAGCAGCATGATCCATGTCGTTTGTGCACTATATTCACTGTCTTCTAATGTCATACAATAATTTTGTGTGATAAACAGACTGAAAATTAAGTCACAATTCATAGTGATGCACCAAAATGACTTATTCACAGTTCATTTAACTGAAAACTGAATTTGTGTAATTGTGAAAACTGAACAATTTGTGTAATTGAACTTGGTATGCTGCTCGATGTGTCTTGTTTTCAGGTGATTTATTATTATGATTATTATTTTTTTTTTTTTTCTGGATTCCATTTTTTCCCTTTGCGTTTTACTTTTTGTGTGCTGCGTTTTAATGGTTAAATTCGGTTTTATTAATCAAAAAGCATGTCCAATTAATTGAAAACATGAAACTTATACAATTTAACAGCAAAGTTTTATTACATTTATTAAAAGCAATGTATTAAGAATTAAATTTTTAGGGCCCACTGAAATATGTTTTATTTTTTCTTAAATTATTTTATTTATTTGTTTCCCTATCCAGTTTTTGTGTTTTTCATTTTTTGGATTGCATTTTAATTGTTTAATTAAATTTAATTTATACTCAAAAGCATCTGTAATTAATTGAATTCATAAATTCATTTCCCACGCCCCCCAGAAATTCTGTTATGTATTTAAATGTTTGTGGTAATCAGCTGAAAGCATAAAACATTGATTTAATCAATCTTTAAAGCAACTGAAGATTAAACAACAATGCACTGTTTTTGAGAATCAATACAGTATCACCAAACATAATATTCTGATATTCATGTTCATCGTAAATATCATCAATATGTTCTTACACCCCTAATTTTGGCTGCAATAGACACTGACATCAGTCATCAGAGAATAACTAGTTAATAAACACTCTTACAGTCAAAAGTTCGGCTGAAGAAGTAAGGTCTGATTTATGAACGAATCATTCTTTGAAATCAAATCTTTTCATTGAATCAGTTAATTCGGTTCACAAAACCGTTTTGAAATCAAGAAGAGAGAATTAAAAGGCTAAACTCACCAGGAGGACTGATCCAAAGATCACTTTAGTGATGAGGGCAAGTTAATTTTTTTGGGGTCTGATTGTTCGGTGTCAAACTGGGGAAAGACTGAACCCCAAGTGCGTAAAGAAGTCAGTGAAAGGTGGAGATAGAAGTGTCATGGTTTGGGGGGTGTTTTGTGCAGCAGGAGTTGGGCTTCTTATACAGATACGTGAATGGAAATGTTTATCAGAACCTCCTTCAGCAACATGCATTTCCTTCCCTGCAAGCTTCTCCCAATCAGCCTGCAATTTTCATGCAGGACAATGCTCCCGTCACACTGCAAAGTGGGTAAAGCAGTTCCTTGAAGCTAAGAACATTAAAATAATGAAATGGCTGGCCCAGAGTCCTGATCTAAGCTTGAAAATCTCTTGAAAATCCTTTGCAACAAAGTTATGGCTAAGAAATCCACTACAGTCACTAACTGTGGAAGAGACTGGAAGAAGAGCGGACCAAGATCGCAGCAGCGCAGTGTGAGAATCTAGTGATGTCCTGCGGCCGCAGATGTGCTGAAGTCGCTCAGAACAAGGGCTTCTACACTTCCTATTCATTTCTGACAGCTGTGACCCTCCAAAATTTTAATTGTAATGTTCTTTCGTGCTGCAGTGGTTCCTTTTCTCTAAGCTTGATCACTGTTTTCTACAAAAAAAAGTTGATATTCCTTCAAATTTTGAGAGATGAAGATTAACGATATTTCAGAAAAAGCCACGTATTTCTAGATCGTTCTCTAATTTAGATCTCTGCAGAATGTACTACTAGTAAAATTATTAAAACTAAAAATGTTCAATGAAAAAATATTCATTTTAAGAGGAACCCTCAGTTATGCAGCACTTTGTTTGCCAAAAACAAAGAAAGAAAGGTTTGAAAAAAGATAAATTAAATTAAATGTTTTATACCATTTGATTTAAAAAAAAAAAAATCTATATAAAGAATTTCTGGAAAATGAATGATTTTTTTTTTTTTTTTTTTTTTTTTTTTTTGGGGCTAAACATACTAAATGATTCACAATAAAATTTAATTAAACCATTAAAATAGAAAACAGACTTTAGTTACATAAAAATAATAAATAAAAAAATATAAGTAGAAGTTTCATGATTTCAATTAATTAGACATTAATTAGAATTAATTAGGCTTTTTGATTAATACAATTTTATTTAACCATTAAAACAGAGTCTAGGAAAAAATGGAAAATAAATAACTGAAATCCAGAAAAAGAAAAAAAAAGAATTGGGTGGGGATAGTTTAATTAAATAAAACAGAATTTGGGAGAAAAAATAAATAAATAAAGAGGATTTCATAGGGCTCTAGATTTGAAAGAATAGGCACATTTCTCATCATATCCCATTAAACACACACACATACTCTTCTCTAAATGGAGCACATTCACACAACTCAAAGGTTGGAGCGTGAAGGATGCTCTGCTTAGTCAAGGGCAGAGCGTCCATTAGCACTTGTGTGGCTTTTCTGTTTGTTTTGTTGGTTTATGTTGTATTAAATTGTCGTTGAGAGATAGCAGGTGTCATTTGAATATTCTTTCAAGCAGAAATGCACTGTCACAAAGCTGACTCCTCTCTCTCCGCACAGAAACAGAAATAAGCAAGCGTTTCTCTCTGACATTCCTGTGATAAGGTAATCAATGAACCATAGCTGGTCATCCAGTGGAAGGTGTGTGTGTTTAATATTAAAAGCTTCCTGTCACTTCATTCATTCATTGTATGAATTTGCTGTTCCTCATTTCATTTAAAGAAGGTCTTACATGGGAAACCATTTTTGACAGCTTTATTTAACATTTTAAGACAGAATAGACTTGAATGCTGGATGGAATCACTAATGAGTTGTCAAGATATTTTAAGGACTTTGATAGCAGCACGAAAGCATGCATTTAGCATTTATTTAGCATTTATTTAGACTGCAAAACAACAAAAATTGTTTTGCATTTGTACAAAATTACATTTTGAATTTGAACTTAAGTATTTTATTTAGTTTGAGATTGCTGGATTGAGTCGTATAATATTTATTTGAATTCAGATAAGTAAAATTAAGAGAAAATTAAGATTTGAAAATATAGATGTAAACATACAAGTATTTACTTTAATTAGAAACAAAATATTGAAGAAAGTGGCTTTTGTTGTAAAAACCATGACTTACAAGCAGACATGTAAAAAAAATGTATTAATGACCAACAACCATTTAGATCAAATATGTTTATTAGATTAAACCACAGACAGAAATGTACATTTTGTATTACAAATCTAAAACTACTGCCCAGTAACACTCTACTGAAGCTAAATGGAAATATTTCGAGCTAATATCGAATGTAGGTAGTTACAGAAACTCAAGAAAATCAAGTCTTAAAACAGCTTGCATGCCTAAAATAAAACAACTTTGAAGAGTCTCAAAATAATTGTCAGATGGAGAGAAGACGTGAACACTGATCTGCTGCTGAGCAACAAAAATGAAGCATACGCAAGAAAAAGCAACTGACATTTCAAGAAGTAACTGTTCAGTGGACCTGCTTTACTTCTTTTAATTGAAGTTTGGTTTGCTGTTGATAGCTGCAGTGATGAATTCATCAAATGCTGTCAAATGCTTTAATTCAGATTATTTATTAGGCTTAATCACAGCCATGCTGATATTCAGAATGATTGTGACTGTGATGAAGCTCTAATAAGACGTAAATAGTACAGAATCCCAAGGTGCATTTTTAAAAGTTGAATTTCTTTTAACTTGACAGTGTCTTAAAAATGTAAGCCATCCTGCAAGCGATGCTTAAAAAGCAGTAATATGACAGAATGGTCAAAGACGTCTATCTAGTGCATGTGAAGAAAATAAAATAAAACTTGCATCCTGAGACTGTCCATGTGTGGGGTTGCTTTTCAACCAAGGGAGTTGGCTCTTTCATAATTCTGCCCAAAATCAAAACGTCCTGCAAGAGCGACTTCCATGAGCAGCTTGATGATGATCCGTGCATTTTCCAGCATGATGGAGCACCTTGTCACAAAGCAAGAGTAATAAAGAAGTGGCTGGATATTCATTACATTGAATTTTTCGATCTGTGGCCAGCCAACTCCCTTGATCTCAATCCCATAGAGAACCTGTGGTCAGTCCTCAGAAGGCGAGTGGACAAGCAGAAGCCCACAAATTGTGATCAACACTCGAGAACTAATAAGGTAAGAATGGATCGCCATCATTCAGGATTTGTCCCAGACGCTAATATCCAGCATGCCAGAGCCAACTGCAGAGGTTATAAAGAGCGAGGGTCAACACTGTAAATATTGACTTGTTATATTTTTGTAATATAAGCTGGAAATGACAGGTGCTGGGAGATTTTCCCCATTGCTGGTTCTGCTGCTAAAGACGAAAATGAAAAATAAAAGTGTCCTTTGGCATATTGAAATGTTGTAGAGTAGATTTTACATTAAAACGACAAAGTTAGATCTTTTGTAGTGCAGCACTGTAAATGTCAGTCAGGCGAGTGGGAATATTAATGAAAGCAGAGGTTTTACCGAGATGACACTTGTGCAAATATCTCAGAGATGAGACATTTAATAGCAGACTGCGCTGGAAAGTCTCTGACTCATTAAACACAGTGAATCTACAGACATTCTGCTGCTACTCTGTTTGTTTTGGCCTGATCCCGGATTGACCTTTTTTGATTGCTTAAAGTAATTGCTGGGGTGTTATTTCTAATATTTGTGAAATAGTATAGGGCTCACAGATGTTGAGTTTGTGTTTTCTAGTGGGGGTTCCTAATTGCGATCGAAAACATTACAGTTTGTTCCGGACTGTTGAAGATTGATGCTGCCGGTCTGATTAAATTATGTATAGTGTCTATGTGTAATCAAGACTACTTAAATCCACTGATATGCGCAGTGTTGCATTTTTAAGGATTTATCCCAGCTGTGAGCTGATATTATACTACAACTAGATATTACACATTTTTAAAGTGAGACTGGAATTGGCCTAATTTTATGATGAATGTTTCTTCCTCTTCTAATGTTTCTTTTTTTTTGCTACATGTGTCTTTGCCGCTGCCAAAGTGGAAATCTGTAAGAAAAAATTGAGGGAATGTTGAAAAGCTAATAAGAAATATTGACAAAACCAGGTGCCTGCAGGTGGAAGTGCTGTTTCCTGATGAAACCCCATTCTTGCTACAAGTAATGCAAGAAATTCAGTCCGATGCCTGTGATCTGACATTGTTACTGGATATAGCTTAGAGTAAATTTCTGCTATTTATTAATGGGTCATTCCATGTCAACTAAGCCCCAGCTTCAATTTTTCATTTGTTATTATTTTATTTGGCTAAAGAAATACATAAATGAAGAAGAGAGACAGAATATTAAATGCCACGGATGTATGTTTACTGAGTAATCCACTTTTTTTTGTAGAGGAGATTGAAAATTGTTAATTTTCACCTGAGATTCTGAGGCAAATTACAGGATGGTAAAAATGACTTTAGAAAGATGGCAGTATCATAATGTTATTTTTACACATAGATTGGTAGGTCTATTAGTAAAAGCTGTTGACTTTATCAATCTTTGTTGCATTATGTGCCAATGGTGACCGGTCAAAAATGGGAAAAAGCACTTTTTAAGATTTTTTATTTTATTTTATTTTTTTTATCCAAAGTTTGCATGCCTGTAACTCAAGAAATATATTAACTCCAAAAATTCCAAATTATGTTAACGTTTTTCATTGGGTATATATCGCATCACTAGGCATAAAATGTATCCATTTAAGAGAAAACCAATGCAAGATAACAAAAATGATATGAAATGTTTTCAGGATAAATAACCAGCGGGCAAATATGCCTAATTAATCGAGAGAAGCAGAAATCATGATCATGATTCAAATATGATTTATATGCAGCTCTAACGTTTTTGGCCTGAAATGTACTTTATGCACTAACTCACATTAGTATGCACGACAAGATGGCACACACGAATGCGTTGGCCAAGCATTTGCATTTGTATGCTTGCACAGAGCATTTTTGGCCTTAGTTCAAGAGTATGACCGTCCAAGCAGACAAAAAAAAAAAAAAAAAAATCACATCAAAACAGTGGGTGGAATAATGTGATGAGGATCCTTCCTGCAGACTTGGACACATTTCATGTGGGCACGTTGAACATATGTGGTTGGTCGACTTTAAGTAGTATTTCCCCCACAGATCTGTCCTCTTTTTTAAAGCTGCGTTTTCCTCCCATGATGGTTTTGACATCACTTCCATTACATCCAGTGAGTGTCAGAGCAGAGGGATTTCAAACGTCTTAATCTCATCCATATGAAAGCAGTGCCATGAGAGGGTTTAATATTCAGGTCTCGCAATACATGCTGTGTCCATCCTTTAATTTGAATTGTAAAATGTTTAGTCCATTTTAACATCCAGCAGGCAACATTCTTAAAGGAATAGTTCACCCCAAAATGAAAATTTACTTCTAAATTTACCCTCAGGCCATCCAAGATGTAGATGAGTTCAAGTTGTAGACAAATGTTCATCAGAACAGATGTGAGTGAATGGGTGCCACCAGAATGAGAGTCCTAACATCTGATAAAAACATTTTAATAATCCAAAAGTAATCCACACCACTCCAGTCCATCAGTTAACATCTTATGAAGCCAAAAGCTGTGTGTTTGTAACAAATAAATCAACCATTAAGAAGTTTTAACTTCAAACCATTGATTCTGGACAAAATATGAGTCCATAATAATGCTTTCTCCAGTGAAAAGTTGTCTGGTCTGTATCAGGAGAGAAATATGCACAGGTCAAACCCCATTTACGAGTGAAAACCTTCCAAAACAGCTCTAAACGAATGGAGTGCTGTGGATTACTTGTGGATTATTGGGATGTTTTTATCAGCTGTTTGGACTCTCATTATGACGGCACCCATTCACTGCAGAGGATCCATTGGTGGGCAAGTGATGCAATGCTACATTTTTCCAAATCTGATGAAGAAACAAACTCATCTACATCTTGGATGGCCTGAGGGTGAGTACATTTTCAGCAAATTTTCATTTTTGTGTGAATTATTCTTTTAAATCAGATTGCTAAGTAAAGTAACAACAAGCTGCTTGATTCGAGATCTCATTCAAGTTTGTGCAAGAGGAGTTACATGCCAAAATTTAATAGGGTTAGAGGTTTGTTCAAATCCCTAACCCTTGTGAGCAGTGCTAACAGTGATGCTTCCATAATAAATGTTACTGCTGGATTTTATAGGGAAATAATAGAACTAACACAGTTCCCAAGGAACATGTTTTAATTATATTTACCACGTTTAATTCCTTCATTCTCAGCCTTCAGAGTTTATCATGGGTTTTTAGTGATTGTGGGGTGGTGTTGAGTTGCTGTGATATTGCTTTCACTGTTGTTGAAGTTCCTGACGGGTGAAAACATCACACCCTGACCTCAGTGGAACGTGTTTTGAAAGCCTTGGGCCACACATGCTCTCCTTTCCAGACACCGCTATAATGTCGAAACAATAGCTCCATTTAGCAGACATTTATTTTCTGTCTCAGCTGGTGTTTTATTTGTTCATCTTCTAGAAGGGCCAGTAGTGTCTCTCATCACAGTAGATTGTTGACCCTCAAGGGCAGTTAGAAAATAAGAGAGATGTAGATGGGAATCGATGTCAGCGTCACCGATCAATAGAGCTGTTTGGTAGTCTTCATCCGCCCATCAGAACAGACTTTGCCTTTGATAAACGTACTCTCTGTATTCATGTTTGTTTCATATGACCTTTTTATACAATTTTTAAGAAAAGTTCCCATTTAATTACTCTAGAAAATGACAACAGCAAGTAAAAACAGTTGTATCACCCTGACGCTCCCAACTTTATTCCCTTCTCAAAATCTAAAAGATGAATTTTAATACAGAAATTAAAAACATCACTTGCTCAGCAATGGATGCTCTGGAGTGAATGGGTGCCATCAGAATGAGAGTCCAAACAGCTGATAAAACATCACGATAATCCACAAGAAATCCACACCACTCCAGTCCATTAGTTAATATCTGGAGAAGACAAAAGCTGCATGTTTTGAAGAAACAAATCCATCATTACAACATTTAGACTAAACCATTGCTGCTGGACAAAATAAAAGTCCACAATCTAAAACAACGCTTCCTCCAGTGGAAAATCCACCAAATCTCTCCTGATTCAGATGAGATATTATGGATAGAGGACTTGTATTTTAGCCTGAAACACATGCATCTTTTCACTTCACCAGATGTTAATTGATGGAGTGGAGTGGTGTGGATTACTTGTGGATTATTGTGATGCTTTTATCACCTGTTTGGACTCATTCTGACGGCACCCATTCACTGCAGAGCATCCATTGGTGAGCAAGTGATGCAATGCTACATTTCTCCAAATCTGATGAAGAAACAAACTCATCTACATCTTGGATAGCCTGAGGGTGAGTTAAAATTCAGCAAGTTTTCATTTTTGGGCGAACAATTCCTTTAAGTGTGTTCTTGAATAAATTATTAGATATAGACAAAAAGTGTTTGATTCAAATGGCTAGTGTTTGTTCAGATCCCTGACCCTCGGTGTGAGCAGTACACTTGCGAAAGCGACGCTTGTCTTAGCAAGCTCTAATAATAATATTTCATAGGAGCCACATTCAATGTTTGGACACTGCAGCTCATCTTGACACATATAGGCCGTGCTTTTTAATCAGGCATCTCTCCCTGAAGAGTTGTACTTGAGGTCCTGATCATTTATGCGTTATAGCCATTCAGCCGCAATAATCCTTATCGGGGTCTCAGAGAATCACCTCCTGTCACTTCAAGCGAGAGCTCCATGCTCTAATTGGCCTCCCTGTGTTTATTACAGAGGCGGCGTGATTGAGCAACAGAGCGATGGCTCTCCCACTGGTCTTTAAGCCGCGGCACCTGGAAACCTGAGCGGTCAGGTAGCACCATTATATTCACTTCACGAAATTCATTAGAGTTCATCCTCGGCCGGAATTGAATCGTGCAATTTATCTCATACTCATTCGGACATCTATCTAAAGTTTCATAAGTCACAAATTTCATGCTTGATGAGATGGGATGAACATCACAACATTTTATTTTTTATTTTTTCAAGGCGCAGTATCACAGACGTAAAAAAGCGTTGTGTGCATGACATGGCAATCTGCATAAATCTCTTCATCGATGCAGATGTCTTTGCACACAGTCGTTCTGATTTGTTTGCATTGGCACTGTGGAAATATGTTTGTGTGCAGATAAAGACGTTTATCCTGCATTTTGCTGTAATGGCTCGCTCTCGTTCAGCGTCACGCTCCAGTCTGTGTATCGCTCTGCTTTCAGATCCTCTTTAACTTGAACATGGGTAAACTTTTCTGTTGCGTGAAATGGGACTGAAGGAAGTGACTGTTGTCAATCCCTGGAGATATATAAATATAGCAACATTAAAAGACTCATTCTTTCAAACCCTGAAGGAGAAGTTCACACAGATGCGACGTGTGGGTGCCTTTGCTATTTTTAACAATGTCATTTGAATCACAGGCCTATATCTTCATACTTGGAAATTAATGTCTTGACTAACTTGAGTTGTTTGATATGCTTCAGAATGTGGATTATCCAGACTGATTGGTGTTCTTTTTTTTTCTGTATCGCATATTTTAGCAATCATCGTAAATTAGATATCATTTGAAAGCTTAAAAATTTATAATCCATTCTGTGAAAACCATTTTGAAATCAGACATTCTGTTATAAACACACAAGCCATTTTTCAATATGCGTTCTTGTGTGTATTTGTGAAAAGTCATCATTGGTTGCTCAAGTACTGTTCCAATTCAAAATCAACATCTAGCCAAGTACAGTTCAAACCACTTGATGTGTTCTTGCTCCGTCCCTTTTATTGATGATGCATCAAGAGCACTGCGTCTGAGATTGCATACTTCTCTACTATATAGCATTTGACAAACAGTATGTGAGGCAAGTAGTATGTCCCAATTCATAGTATTCAAAAAGAGTAGGCGAAAAGTACCCGGATGACCTAATTCTTCCGCACGGATTCTGAGGTGTGCGTTTGATGGACACTTTACTATCCCATGAGGCCACGGGAGAGGATTTTCTTTAATACTACCCATATTCATACTATATAGAACATACTTTTTTCATACTATATAGTCAATTCAAATTATAATTTTTTAAATTCAAATTCAAATTTGGTTTCTGTTTTGATTTATGTATTTTGGAATGAATAGCGAGCGTTAATGGCGGAGGAGAAAACCAGCATCATTTTCAAAATATTACTGTTGTTGTGTCATGAAATGTAGTTTTAAGAGTTTTATTAGGTGAGAATGTAGTCGTTTGAACCCAAATATGCAGTTTATGTATTGAGAGAGTGCCTGTTTTCTTGGCAGATTTCAGAGATTTTCAGCGGGCGCTCAGTGCTCATGTATCCCTCCGAGAGCAGTCTTACCCCGGCTAGTTCTACTGACATTTGCCGCTGGCTCTCATGACTCTATAGTGGTTAAACATGAGATAAATTTTGTTTTGGGTAAATCTAACAAGCAATCTTTGGTCTCATGAATCTATTATTTGTTCCAGGTCATATTATTTTGGCTGAGCACAAAGTTATGTTTCATAACTTTATATATTTGTTTAACTTTTTGTCTTTTATTTTCTATTATAAGCCTTGTATACTTTACACTAGGGCTGGGTATCGTTCAAAAAATTTCAATACCGATACCTTGCCAAGTTGTTCCATTTGCAGAATTACCGGACTTGCATCCTCCCGTCCTCTGGAGTTCACTCTCCCGAGTCGAACCTGCCAAGTTCAAACTCCCAAGAATGCAAGTCCGAACTTTGCATACTTAGTATTGAGAAACAACTGTGTAATGTCTGTTTCATTTATACTTGATTCAAGCCAATAATTATTTTTCTGGTTATTCTGACAGCACATGAATGCAGTATAATTTAACTAGCGATCATGTGTGGTGATGATGCTTCTTACATCCGTTTTAGAGCACCATAAGGCAAGTATTTCAATCTACAGCTCATGCATTTAAGAGGCACCGAAATCTGTGTTCTGATTCGGTTCGGCACATACAGGTTTCACTACCCAACCCTAGTGAGTGCCTGAAGCTGTAGTTTGAGTCGGAGACTAGCATGTTTTGTGTTCCATCATGAGTCTAATTTCTTAAAGTACTAGTTCATCCAAAATTGAAAATTCTGCCCTCTTTTATTCATCCTCATGTTTCTCCAAAGCTGTGTTTTTCTCAGAATGTTGTTTCGGATCAGTCTTGAGATGTTGGATGGAAGAACAGTGTGTGCCTCCAGTGGTTCAGATCACAGTGAAAAACTGAAAAGTTATGTGAACATCCAGCAAGCTTTAGAGATAAAGGTCGACACACCAGCTTGTGGAAAATGTAGAGGTAGAGTGCTGAAACCATGCAATTCCCTGACTTGAGGTTTAAGGATTTCAGGTAGGCGCTGTTTTATTTATAAGGAATGTCGGATGGAATGGTTGGGTTTCTGGCTGTGTGTTCTTTTTTAATTAAAGGTGGGTTTATTTATTTCTTTTTATTTTTTTTTTAAAATTTTTTTTATTTGTTAGTTTTATCATGTTTCTTTTTTCTGCTCTATAATTAATATCTTTATTGTATTTTTTTAAAGCTGTATAAATCTAAAACGGATAAAATGTCAGCTTATCATTGCACTGTAAAATAAGTTTTATTAGGTTTAAGACACGGCGACATCAGCCCGCAGAGTTCATTTCAGTTCGAAAATTGAATTACCAGCCTGCTCCTAACATGATTGAGAGGCTGTCCGAACTCCCCCACCCATAAACAACAAATATTTCTCATGGACAGTAAATCAATGTGAATATTAGTCACTGAGGGATCCAGACCATTATTTTGGTGATGAATTCTGAATGCAGTGACATGAAGCAACTATGATGACAAACACCTGGTTTTCCTCTCTCGGCCTGCTTCTTTATACATCTTGCCACGTGATGTGGATCAAAACAGAAAGTACCTACACAACTATGATAATCTTTCAGCTAAGCCTCTGAAGCTCAGTGCTCTTCAAAACACCTGGAAAATCAAATGCAGACAGATAGGAGGATATCTTTAGCCCCTGCAGACAGAACAGCTGGCTTCATGAACACATTCAGAGGACTTTTATCAGCCCAGTGTTCATGTGAAGTGTGAATTTCTTTCCTCTGTGGCACAAAGAAAAGAAAAAAAGAAAGAAAGAAAATTCACAATCACATAGAACTTTTCCATACAATGATAGTTTTGAGTTGTAACAGCTATTAAGCGGACAAAAGAAATCCATAATCCTCTCTTCTGAAGCTTTGTGAAGAGCAGACTGAAAGTTAAGTTGTTATTCGGTGGTGATCTTCTCCTTCAATGAGCTGTTAACACAAGCTTCTGCAACTGAATCATTGAATTAGTCAGAAAAAAAAGTACATACATACATACATAAATGCCCTATGAAATGCCCATTTTAATGGGTTTGGATTCCATGGTTTCCCATTTAAAAATTTCTGGTCTCTGTTTTAATTGTTGAATTAAATTTGTGTATATTATCAAAAAACATGTCTTATTAATTGAAATAATGAAGTTAAAAACAATTTATTAAAAGTTTAACAACAACAACAAATATATACTGTGTATATATATATATATATATATATATCATTTAATTCTGTTTAATTTTCACCAAATTCTGTGTTTCCGTTTTAATGTTTTTTTTGGATTCTGTTTCAATAGTTTAATCAAATTTTAAGCAAATTTATTTATTTATTTATCTATTTATTTTTTACAATAAAAGGACCCTATGAAATGTTTTAGTTGTTTCAGAAATTTTGTTTTATGTACTTTAATTTTCTAGTAATCAAGTGATGGCATAAAACATTAATTGAATTTATCTTTAAATCAAATTAAAAGTAAAAAATAAAAAAAGTAAATTTTTTTGGTAAACAAAGTGCTACACAGCAGAGATTTATTCTTAGAATTAAAGCATGGAAGAAATTTTGTGTGATAATTAAATTAAAATTGTAATAATTTTAGTAGTAGTAGTAGAAGCTCGTACATTCTACTGTACAATAGTAATATTTTTCTGTCACCATTTCTTCAAGTTAATTTAAACTTCTAGTTTGATGGGTTGCCGTGAAGAGTTTTGTTGTGTGTGTGTATGATATGATGGTAGTTTTTCTCAAATGAAGCTGTGAAATGCTCATGAAGTGACTCTCAGAGCAGCTGGAGATGTTGTTCATGTGTTTATGTCCTCATGTCTGCACCATTCATTCACACACAGACACATGACTTACTGTAATATTCACGGACACTAGACATATTTTGCCATTTGATTTAAATGTACTGACCTACTTTTAATTTATTAATTAAAAATTTGACAAATTCTGTGACATTTCGCGTTATGCAGTAAATGTTTATTTTTATTGCTTGATTCTGTTATTCCGTCTGTGTTTTCCGCATTGTGGAATTCATAGGGCCCTAAATGTAGCAACATTTGGGTTGGAGCAACATTTGGGTTGGAACAACATGAGGATGAGTGAATAGTGACACAATTTGTAGTTTTTTGTTTTGTTTTTGTTTTTCTTAAAGGTAGGGTAGGCGATTTCGGAGAGGCTAGCAATAGCAAACAAGCTTTGAAAGCATAAGATCCCACCCTCCCTGCAAATCACTTTCCAAAGCCACGCCTCCTCCAAAACACATGACCACGCAGAGGCTAACCGGCGACATGATGAGAGACTGTGTTAAATGCAGTGCTGTCAGATGACCTCACGTCTCATTCACCAGTGAGAAAACATTACAGTACAAAGCGCATAATATTACAGTAATAATGCCTTCCATTCCGCAGTGCTCTATATGTCTGTGTATTTTAGTATGCCACTTATCAAACTCGTGCAACTAAACATTATCTATTAGTGGCATCAAGTTCATAAAGATGTTTTTTTTTACAAAACAGTATTTCGATTTTCAGTCTTCAATTGAAAGAAACCAGTCACTTTGGCAAAAAAAAATAGCTCTTATATATCCATAGACTCTTATTACTTATGTGAAATCCGTTAGTTTGACACATTGTAAATGTATTCACCCCTCACCCATATGTGAGGATTTATTGGATTTTGGTATTTTCATTTGTGATGCATGTGTGGTCATCCGTAATAGCCCCGTACGGCTGGTGCCGTTGTCTCCGAGGGGCCAACTAATAGCGGCTGGGATCAGAGCTGAGGGACGAGGGATTGCAGTGATTTAGAGACGTCTCATTTTGCTCTGCTCTCCACAATGACTCTCTAAACTTTGTGGGATTAAATGGCTTGGGTTAAAAACCCTGAAAAAGTAATTTAGCTGTTTTCCACAGGCCGTATGTTCTCGGGTCAGGAAGAATGTTCTTGTCAGACCGTTTTCATTATGGCAGCTGTTTTCTGTATTATTCAAACTTGGCTTGCACACATTGCTGGAGATTTTATTTTAAATTTATACAGTGCCAGTGAACTAAACAAATAGCCGCAACATTAAAACCACCTTCCTAATTTTGTGTAGGTGCCCTTCGTACTGCCAAAACAGCTCTGAAGCATTGAGGATGGGGTCCAGCAGGTTGTGAGGTGGGGGCTCCATGGATTGGATTTGATGCCTTAGAGATCTGGAGAATTTGGAGGCCAAGACAACACCTTGAATGCTTTGTCATGCTCCTCAAACCATTCCTGAACAATTCCTGCAGTGTGTGTGGCAGGTGCATTATCCTGCTGAAAGAGGCCACTGCCTTCAGGAAACACTGTTGCCATGAAACAATGTAACAATATACACTACCAGTCATTTTTTTTCTTTCTTTCCTTTTTTTATTCAGCAAGGATGTGTTAAATTGATAAAAAGTCATAATAAAGACGTGTATTGTTAATAAAGATTTCTATTTTGAATAAATGCTGTTCTTTTGAACCTTTTCTATTCATCAAAGAATCCTGAAAAAAGAATCACAGGTTCCAAATAAATAGTAAGCAGCAAAACTGTTCCCAGCATTGATAATAAATCAGTATATTAGAATGGTTTGAAGGATCATGTGACACTGAAGACTGGAGTAATGCTGCTGAAAATTCTGTGACTACATCACAGAAACAAATTATATTTTAAAGCATATTAAAATAGAAAAACACATTTTTTAAATTGTAATAATATTTCACAATATTACTATTTTTACTTATTTATTTCTGATCAAATAAATGCAGTCAGTCATGTTGAGCAGAAAAGACTTCTTTAATAAACATTACAAATCTTTCTGATTCCAAACTTTTGAACGGCTGTGTATGTATTTATATATATATATATATATATATATATATATATATACTTGGATGTCTCTGGAAAACATGCAGATTTTAAAAGAGTACAACATATTGAACTTACTGCACTTTCGACACACACAGCCTCTTTTCCATCTGCATTGCCTTAAAATATGCTGTTGACTCTACAGTCTATTATTAAATGTATAGTTTATATATATTACAGTATGCAAACAGTTAACTCCAGCGGCTGTAGTAGTCCATTTAACCTGCAATAAATCCGGGTGTCAGGCACACTGAAGGGAAATTGAAGGGCTGAAGCCGTTCCTTGTAAATCAAAACACAGTAATCAATGTTTAACCTTTAGGTTTGATCCTTGACATAAATTAACAGTGATTACATAGTAGCTCGACAGGCGTGTGTGGAAAAGATTAGCTACTCCGCTAAGATCTCACCTTGGCATTGTCTCATTAAACTAGTGTCAGTCTGATATTAATGTGAGTGTAATTAGGGTCGTTGCTAGATGCTCTTGGGTTGTAAATGATCGACGGTAGAATGTGCATAGTTACTGGATTTTCTGATGCAAGTTCTTCAGCCCCAATCAATTTTGATTAACAGGCTTGCATAAAAATGAAATTCCTGGAGCCTCTTCAAATGCACTTAGAAAACATAAGCATGGCCATTATTGCCTTTCTCATTATTTTGCCTGCAATAAATATGTGGTGTATGTGTTAGCAGGCTATAGAACACCATTACATTACAGCCCTCAGTGCTAATTAATTAGCATGTACTTGGGAGAATTTGTTTGTCGGGGCACACCGGGTGTGCGTTTTTTCCCCCCTCTTTGGTCACATGTGCATAACTTTGGGATTCATTTGCTCAAGTGCTTATTTTCAAAGAGAAGTGTCGTTTTCTCTTGCCTCTGGCTGATTATGAAGTATCCATATAAAACGCACCAGCGCTGAAGCTCCAGGAAGTTTTTCACAGTGAAACGTGAGGGAAGCGCATGAAAGACGAGTGTAAAATCCCAGCAGACTCTGAGCCCCGAGTTCACTGCTTCACACTAATAAATTGTGAATAATTTTTCCTGAAAGTGAGCTTGTTCAGCAAGAAGCCTAAAACTCATTTCAAATCTTCGATTATGAAATTTCTCGAGTTTCCAAGTTTTCCAAATTGCATTTCCACCATCACTTGTAATTCCTATTTAGTTTGTCTAAGCGTTTTGTCTAATATCTGATGTTTTCGCTGTGTAGTATTCAGAACTTGATTTATTTATTGAAATCTTAACCATACTTTAACTGATGTATTTTTAATTATGCTCATATGATAATTTTGAGCGATTGGGGAAATAAATGCGTCGTCAGACTGACAGACAGCTACATTTATTAAAGGAGTATCATTTGTGTCAGTGGCATTTAATTAAGTGCACTTAACACAGAAATCTGCTATTAAGTGTTTGCAAGCTTAAGAATATTCAGAATACATTATGAATGTATTCTATAAAAAAGTAATGTGTTGATGATGCATTTATATTTAAAATATTTCTTTAAACATGTATTAACACCAAAACTTGAGTGCATATTGGATTTCCCTGTTCTCACTTGAATCAAATATTAATTTGAATCAAAACAGAATAATTAATGTGTCTGTGAGTTTTAATTCTCTTGTCAATGATACGAGGCCATAACCTTGATATCAGGGAGAGTTTTAGCTTGAAATGGCATTAAATATGAAAATGGCATGGAAAATGCAACTATCAATCAATTAATAAATGTTCTTTATCTAACAGAATGGTTAAAATATTTACTTATAATTGATAAATATTTAAAGGCATCATGTTGAGAAGGCTACGTGTTTTATTTCAGGTAACATTTAGATTAATGTTTAATTTTTATAAACTGAGTGAGTTCACCTGCATGCTGTGATATCTATCACTGAGTAAAAAAAGAAAACTTTTTTTTCAGAATTGCGAGAGATTAACTCACAATTCTTACTTTTTTTCTTGCAATTGTGAGTTTAAATCATAAGAACATTGTAAGAAAATTAATTTTTATTAACTGCATGCTGTGATATCCAAAATTTTACTACAATCTTACTGTACAAATTATACTATAGAAATTACTAACTAATGGGAAAGTAAAGTATTAAATGAATGCAGTGCTAAAATATGAAAGCCACTGAATAAAAAATGAAAACTTTTATTTTTTTTGAGAATTGCGAGTTTACATCATGCACAATTCCGACCTTTTCCTCAGAATTACGTGATGTAAACTTGCAATAATGAGTTATAAAGTCGGAATTGTGTGATATAAACTCTGAATTGTAAGTAAATAGTCTTTTATAACTCACAATTCTGAGGAAAAAATTCAGAGTTGAAAAATATTAACTCGAACTTGCGGAGAAAAAGTCTGAAATGTAAGAAAAAATGTCAAGTTTATATATTGCAATTCTGACTTTATTTCTCACAATTGTGAGTTTATATACTGCAATTCCGACTTTTTTCTTGCAACTGAAGGTCAGTATTACAATTCTGACTTTTCCTTCTCAGAATTGCATGTAGGGATGGAACAATTCACTCAACTCACGATTCGATTCACAAAAACAGAATGGTTTGACTTTGAGTTTTGTGAAACTGTACATAAAAATATTTGCATGAAACAGCGGATGAGCTGAACGAGATGCAGATTCACTCTCTGCCAGCAGGTGGCGCTTAAAGTGTTTCCTTAGTTTCTGCTGTAAACAAAGCAGCGCTGCACTTAGTAACTTTACTTTATATTATAGAAAGTAAAGATAAAAAAAACAAACTACCATCTAAATTTTTCTAAAAACAGTAAGTTCTCCTCAGACATGCATTCATGTAAACTCCTTCCCTAATTGAATCACGATTTGTTTGGCATCTCAACCGATTTGAATCGTCACATATTTGAATCGATTTTCAACCGGCTCGCGGTTAATCGTTACATCCGTTATTGCATGATATAAAGTTGCAATTCTATGTTATGCAGTCTGAATTGCAGTATATAAACCCACAATTCTGAGAACTAAAGTCAGAATTAAAAAATTAAAAACTTGCATTTACCTTTTATTTTATTTTATTTTTTGTAAAAAAAATTATATAGGCCTATATAGGCATTCAGTGATGAAATGGGTTTCCGTAGTAAATATGACCTTTGGTTCAGGTGGGAAGAAAAAAAAAAAGCCCAGCTGTCCTTTTATAATAGATTGGAATTTCTCATATCTGCACTATATGGTGTTTTAAAGAGTTGAGAAGCGATAGTAAATTGCTTCTTGCTGCATGATTCATTCATAATGCTGAATAGTGAGTGGGCTTTTCAGGAAGCCCCTGTCCTCTAGTTCAGTTTTTTCCTTCAACACGCCTATGCAGAGTATTACAATACGCAGAATAATTACTCCTGCTGCCAACAGATATACCATCAACACACACACATGCAGATTAGCCCACTATATGTAAGCTCATCAGGATGGTGTGAAGCTGTGAACACTAACGAAGCTCTTATGTGGCCAGCATTGTGGGTTTGTGTGTTTATAATGAAGACAGCACATTAATTATGCTCTACTTTTGCCTCTATTTGGTGTAGTAGCCAATTGGAGCTGAAGAATAAAGTCCTGTGTCAGGCATGCAAATTGCTGATTAAAACCGTATTATAAGGAAATGCACAGAGACTTCAATTATCTGCTGTATTAAATATAGCCGTTATTAATGTTCTTCAACAGATGCTGCACAAATTAGCCCTAATGTCTATTAAAGTTTGGAGGTATTGCTCATTTGCGTTGTCTCATAAATTAGAAGCGCATTATCCAAATAAATTCATCACTCATCTGTTGATAATCGATGCACTGTGTCGTACAATCCCTCATTCTGACCGCATTTCATTGCTGTATGTGTCACGCTTTCTGGCAGGTCATTTATATAAAAGTTATCAATGACAAGTAATGCTACTTTTTGTTATTAACACAAAAAATGTTTCTGCCGAACAGAACAAGCAGTTTAATTGCATGCTGTCATTGTTTACCAGCCTCCAGTTTCCTCTCCGGCTAAAAATAAATTGTTCTAAGAAATATTCAAGAAAGTTGGCTGTTGAATAACCTCAAGTGTTATTACCTGAAGCACTACAGGAGAGCATTTTGGAATTTCTTTCAGAGACATTTCCCCTAGTGGATGATAAAATACTTGGAAAAACTTTCCCAAGCGATATTTACAGTCCAGAATATCAGAGAGATTTGCATAGCATTGCATTAAACTGCACAGCAACACCCTGCATTTTCCCCACATTTGCAAGTTTCTGGTTTTATATTTAGCACACCTAAGAAGGTTGTCTTGATGATGTCTCTGTGCCACTCTCAGTGCTGAGTAGTATCTGATTACATGTATTCGGGATTACGTAGTCATATTCCAAAAATTAAGTGCTTGTAATTAGATTAGACGACATTTTCAAATGCTTGTAATCAGACTACAGTTAATTTTTTTATTGATTAGATTGTTACATATTATTCACAAAATAATAAATCATTATTATAATTAATTATTTATAATTTATTAATTTTAATGATTACTAATTTTAAGTGTTTTCTCAATATTTCAACATTGCATCACCTGATGAATCTATACTTACACAGAAAATTAAGACGCCAGTAGTGTTCATTTTGTCAGCTATTATTAATTTAGTCATAGTCCTGTGTCAAATGTAACTTTTAGTCTTTATCATATTTAGTCAACTTGGCCTGTTTTAGTTTTAGTCAAGTTTTAGTCGACTAAATGTCTGAGAATTTTAGTCTCTAGTTTTAATCAGTGTAAATTTACATAATTTCATCTTGCTGTATAATGGTTAAAATTATAAAAACTATTATTTTGCTCAGTTTTAATTGCAATTATTGTTGGTATTTAGGAAATGTATTTTTACATTTCATCAGAAGTTGCTCTTTCACCAATAATCACAAATCAACAGAACATCGTCTCGTATGCATGGTTTATTTCACCTCATCTAACATTAGTGTATAGATTTATAACAGGATATCAATTAGAGGCTAAATAAACACTAAAGACTTAAGTTATACACTCGCCCTGTCTACGTTATAAAATAATGTGCATTACAAAAACCTGCTCTCAAATATTATAACTGAGAAATTCTTAATAGTAATTCCATTCATTCCAGATTGTTTGTTTCTCTTTTAAAACAACGGCAAAAAAAAACGTATTGCCGCACAGAAGTTGAGTAAGTAACTTTACAATCAGCAAATCACAATTGCAAACAATGCAGTTGAGATCCATGACAGAACATATTCTGGCTGAATGACACTTTCATTTAAGCAGAATACGGCTGATCGCTGAACTCCAGTTTACTTGTACAGTACTGTATGACGGTGTGATTGCTTACCAGATTGCATAAAGCAAAAAGCCAGACAGAATATGTATCAGTTTAACAGAAAAGCTCTGATTGGGGGATTTGAGCTCTTGATATCTGGCAACCACAAACATGAACGCTCGCATAATAGAGTCAGTATCAACTGTTTTGGCTCCACTTTTTTCAACAACAACAAAAAAAAGGTTTTGGTAAAGGTTTTTCTCTTTTAACTACATTTCGGTCTCATCTTTTTTCGTCAACAATAATGCATGTTGATATAGTCTCAGTTATCGTTTAATGACCTTATTATCATCTCGTGATTGTCTTGTTTTAGTCAGGGGAAAAACTTCACTGACAAACATTTTTTGTCATTGATTTCGTTAACAAAATTAACACTAGACACCACACAGATTTACAGAAATCATTTCAGTATTAAGATGTGTTTTCTTAACATTGCAACTACTGATGAACACATTCATTTTTATTTAAATGATCACTCTGGGTTATTTAGCCATGTATTACTTTGGAAGGGTTTGGAATATATTGAATTGAATACATTTTCTTACTCTTTGCATTTTTATATCAGTATGGTCCAAGATTATCCTATTTAAATCAATAAATGAGTTAGGTCGAACGTAGTGTACTGTAATGGATTACATTACTAACTACAGCTTTTGTCATGTAATTTGTAATCAGTAACGCATTGCAATTTGTACGTAATCTACAAGCACTGGCCGCTCTGCTGTAATCAATAATCGACCGGCTCCATCAATCGCTGATGTTTGACTCGTTTCAATTAGACAGTGTTTGATTGCTTTTTCATTGCAGTTCAAGTTCAAGGGGATTACAATTAAAGTTGTCAGTCAGCAGCCAAACAGCTTTGTTTACTGAGATTAACATTAGGCTCCTGTCTGAGCCCGTGTTAGGCAAGCCATTCTGAATATGTATTTGTGCTTGTGGGTGTCACAGAGGCTTAAATGGCATTAAGGGTATCAGGCCAGAAGCAAGAGGGACACAAACCAACCGGACAAGAACCCAAATGTAAGGTATTAGTAACATGCTCTGAAAAGTTCTCTCTTTTACACAAGCAGACGACCAAACAGCTGTTCTTATGACTCACACTGACATGCAGCGTTTGACAGGAGAACGACTGATGTGTGCTTCCACAACATGCTCATTCATTTGGCCAAGAGAACATACTGTTTTTGTTGTTTTTAATGGAAAGAAATCAATCCGTTGCTTAAGTTCTGAGCACAAAGAAAGGCATGTTGTCTGAATCTAGAAAGTAGAGACCCATAAATGCAATTCGTAAAGGTCAACTTACCATACAATTGTGCATAGTTAAAATAACTCTTTTTGTGTGTGTGTGTGTGTGTGTGTGTGTGTGTGTGTGCAAATACAAATGCAACTTATTAAAATGGCCAATATTAATACAATATTTTGCACAGTGTTTGTCATGTTTGGTCCTGTTTTACACAAAATTTTAGTATAACCTTCCGTTCAGTAATTTTTTAATTTATATTTCATTTTTGATTTAAAGGACTTTTTTGGTTGATTATTTTTAGTGTTGTCCCAATATTTAAATTCTCTCAGGTAAGTTAATTATTTTCATGTTACGACTATTAAAAATTATTAATACTTATTAAATTAATAATTAATAATTATTAAATTATTATACTAAAAATTATTAGATTTTACCATTTTATCTAAATAATTAATAAAGCACCAAACAACAAATTGTTCATTTTTAATAGTACAAAATAATGTAGATATCATAGAATATTAAAATGCAGTATTAAAAATGGATACTCATTTTGAGATTTGCTAAAGGTTACAGTTTAAAGATTTACTTCACTGAGTGTTAGATGGCAAAGGCAATTTAATTTAAATAGAATGCAAGAAAATGTCATTTGTATGCACACAGCGGAACTTGTGAAACACAGACAATTAATATCCAAATATCGGTCATTAGTAATCCAATCTACTATTAAATAATATTTAAAAAAGAGAAATGAAGTGGTACCGATACATTGTGGATCTCTTTAAGAAATCTGGTTCTGTGTTGGGTCCATTTAATATCCAGTATAAAGACAGGTTTCAGAAGCTTTAAACCAACAAATATCTTGTCTCCAGTGCTTCCTGTCACTGCAGTCTTTTCGTCAGACTTTTAGCTGTTTCAACAACAGAAAGCAAGCCAAGATTTCATTTGTGTGCACAAAGCGAAACTCATAAAAAGATGTCAGCCTGGCAGAATGCATTTCTGGTTTGTTTACAGCTGACAGCAGATCTCCTTCTTCAAAGTGCCTTAGTCGAGCTGCACTTTTCTGTAAAGGTGCCTGGCACGTATAACCAGTGTGTGGAAACACTATTGCTCATTTAAAGCGAAATAAGAATAAGGTCACCACTGCGTCCATTAGTGCTTGTCTTTTTCTCACGGCTCGTACGCTCTTTTAGAGCCGGCTACGGCTCGCCAGCAGTAATTTATTGTCAGGGGTATAAATAGGATGGCAGGATTGTTGAGGCAGGTGGTCTAATCTGCAAACTCAGCTCACTGATCCCGCCACGCTGCAGAGGTTGCCGGGAGTCTCAGTAACTCCAATGAAAGCCGGAGAAAGTAGTCCACAGGAAGGGTGCTGAGTGTGTCATGTGGCTCTACTGAGTTAGTTTGCATGACGTTTTTCAGTCGCCAGAAATGTCTCACTGTTCCCACTTCTATGTCTCAGAAGTTCTCGCTAAATTATTCAGGAGATTCTGACTAGTCCAGACCCATTCATCTGTACAGAACTGGTCTAAGAATACTGTAGGCTTTCTTCATAAAGCTTCAGCACCTGAATGTGATAATTGCTTGACAGTGTTGGATGATACAGTTTGGTGGCTACTGATGAGTTGTCAGTTTGTCTGTGCTAAACTCTCAGTGTAGTCACCATTAATTGATTGCCGTGCCTGTTGTATACCTGAATCTCACTTTGAAGTTGTTACTATTGCTATAACAGATGTGTGAATGACAAAATTGGAGCACAGTCTGTAGGTTGTTTCAAGTAGCAAAGCATTTTTTCAAAGATACTGTGCACTTATTGAAGTTATGAACAACATCTGCAACTCACTGTACTTCCAGAGCACATTTCTGAGTGAATGTTCAGCAGGAAGAAATGGAGCAGATTTCATTAGTGGTTCGTTGATTTTAATGTTTTTTCCAATTTCTTTTTATTTTTATTTTCCAAATTAACAATAAAAAAATGTATAATTAAAAATAATAGTTTTAAATGCTACAAGTGAGTTCATCCATGAAAAACAAGGTTTGGGGTACGCAAGTAGGGATGCACGATATGATCGGACTGATATCAGAATCAGCCGATAATGGCTTAAAATGCAAATATCGGCATCGGCAGATATTAAAAATTATAAAGTAAGAGGATTAACACACACGCGCTCAGGGTTTGCTAGCGATTAGATCACATCAGCAGTGTGTTTATTTAATTTATCAGTTGTTTATTTAATTTTAACAAATACGTTTTTGTTAAAAACTAACCAAAATTAAAAAATAATTTGTTTATAATTTCTGCACAGGAGAGGCTTGGTGTTGTTTCCAAAAAAAGGAAATATATTGGCATCGGCTATCAGCCAAAATTAGTTGAAAAATATCGGCATATCAGATATCGGCAAAAATTCAATATTGTTCATCCCTATTTGCAAGATTTCTTATCCATTTATAAGAAGAAAAAAAAAGTAATATTGTCCCATGATCAATATCTTTGAAGGAAAAAAATTGTTCAGTCTACTAAAGATTACATTGTTAAATGTTGTAAAATTATAAGTGTTTTTAAAGATAAACTTTAGGTGAGTGCTACTACTTGATGTAATCTATACATAAAAATAGAGAAAATGAGCATGAGTACATGTACAAAACTGGCCGATACCAACAAACAAACAAAAGTCTGATATCTGCAAGTAACCAATATGGTACCAATATATTGTCTAGATTCGTTGTTTGTGGATATATTTGGGAGGCAGGCCTTGTAAAGGGTATTAACAGCGACAAAGCAGATGCTCCCGGTGAGAGCTAATGATTGAGCAACATAAATCAAGCCTATCATATGTGCCTAAGTCTCCACCCACTCGCTGTGCCAGTGTTTGTGAATGAGGGTGTCTGGCGCTTCCCAGCAGAGCACTGGCTGCCGATCACGCTGGGAGCAGCCTGTGTGGATGCCAGCAGCAAAGAGAGGGCCAGGAGAGCATCACAGACTACAGAGGAGTTGTTTATCTTGGGAGGCAGGCCCTCTCTCCATCATCCTGCCAATGAAGACAGTAGAGTCGAGCACGTTCCTCAGCAAGATGAGGTGCCCAGACACTGCCGGCCCTGACAGCCTACAGCTAAGACAGGACACGGGGAGGAAGCTGAGGTGCTTGGCCTTTTGATACTGCAGTTTTCCACCTATGCTGATGTTGACACACGGACAGTGCTGGCTAATGTAATCTGGATTCCGTAGAGCAGATACCAAAAATTAAGTACTCGTAGTTACATTTTAAACTGCATTATCAGATTAAAGTTACATTTTATGAATTGCATGATTACATATTATTCACACAATGGCACCAAATTATTCATAGTTTATTGATTTTTCCCTAATTCATCTTTTTTTTCTCTTTTAAAGATTGATTTCTAAAAATTCTGCTGTCATATCATTAAGCTTTGATAACTCTGGATGTGTAATGTCATTGCTGTTTTCGTGTTTATTATTCATGTTTGTTCAAATAATGCATGGATTCCTAAACTTTTTTTTCAGCCAAACCCCTTCATCCCTGAGAAAATTACAATTTTAATAATTTATCAAGGCATTTGCATGTTTGCAGTTCTTTGATATCGATAAAAATGTCCCATATACATGCGGGTAAACAAATATTTCTATTTTTAGTGTTCAGTTGTTTTGTTTTTATTTTTAAAATGTATTTACATTTTTATGATTTAAATAATTAGGTTTTTATCAACTCAATAAAACCCACTGATCGATTCAATTCCATTTAATTTGCATTTCTTGTTTGGAAAACCCTGGTGCAATGTAATTTTTCATGCATTTCATGTTTACATCAGAAAATGAAATGTGCTGTATTTCAGTGTGGTACATTTAATGGTAAGTTTAAAACAAGTTAAGTAAAACGTAATCTACACAGTAATCCGAATACGTAACCTAAAGTTAGTAACCTAGATTACGTTACTAACTAAAATGTTTTGTCATGTAATTTGTAATCAGTAACAGACTACAATTTATAAGTAATCTTCCCTGCTCTGCACATGGCTCACATCTAGTGAAAGAACGTTTATTATTCGCTGCATTGGTAATGTAATTGGACTCTTTATTTCAGTCCCCTGAAGAAAGCGCAAGTCCGTCTCTGCGGGTTTGGTCTTGCTAAATTTGAATGTTTTGTTATGTTTCTTGACAGCAATATTTTGGAACGGTTGTGCTTTTTGCATCTTGGACAGTGATTTGGCTCTGTGTTAGCCCAACCATGACAGTCCCCTTAAGGCACAGACATCCGGAAAATATCTGGGTCAGCCAGACTCTCTTCATGAATAAAAAGGGAGGTATTATTTTATTATACAGAGGTGTGAGCGCGAATAATGTGCAGATCCTTGAAAAGACTTCTTCAGTTCCCAATCAGCTTCTTTTTTTTTCTTTTTCTCTCTCTCACTGTTCAGATCTCGTTATCAGTCTCCGCTTTTGGTCTGCAGGGGGATTGGGAACGTTTTTTTTACTGGATATGAGGCAATTTTGTCCATCAGGAGATGAGTCCTTGCTTAAGAGTTCTCCAGAGCACAGTAGGCTGATTTAGTGTCTTTGTCTGTTGATCTTGCGCTCATCTGTTGTCTTGGATGTTAAGTAGCAGAAGATCCAAATATTATGATACTTAAGATGCAGTGGCCACTTTCTTTCTGACATTGCCATTATTATTATTATTACTAGTTAATTATTAATTATTATTATTATTAAGAAGAAGAAGAATGGCATACTTTGGCAAATTTGTCATTTCATTCTGCAATGGTCAGAAATCATAAAATCACACAGTATTCTATTCTATTCTATTCTAATAACGACAGATATGCAATAAATAAATAAACATGTATGCATGCATAAACAAACATAAATCTTCTATCTTTTGTCTTTACACAGTATATGAAAATATATAATTGCTTTTATATTTTAGAAAGGAGATCTCCGGCAAAGAGGTCAAACTCTTCAGTGCCTGCTTTCATTTTTGGTTTTTATTTATTTCTTATTTTTCACTTGAGTGTTTTTTTCCCGCAGGAAATTAACTTAGTTGCAGTGTTATGGGACAATAGTGGGCAGAAATTGCTGATCTAGTTGCACTCATCCAGAGTGAGTAAAAGAGCTGGCAAAATCATCCTGGACCCCTCACAGGCATAGACATAAGAACAGTTTCTTCCCTCAGGAAATCCATCTCATGTTAATTTGGCAATAAACATGTTTGCCAATACACAACACTATCTATACATTGATATATTTAACACACATACCTCTTTTTACATTTCCTTGCATTTGTACATAACACCTGTATACACAAATACCATCTATTGTCTACGTTGTGTATTTTTTTTTGTATATATTTTTGTATATTGTTATTTTTATTATTTTTATTGTCTGTGTCTTGTCTTGTTCTGTGGAAGCTTCTGTCACCAAAACAAATCCCTCCTATGTTTAAACACACCTGGCAATAAAGCTCTTTCTGATTATGATTCTGATTATGATTCTTGGATGGCCTGAAAGTGAATATTTTTTTTCTTTTTCTTTCCTTTTTTTTTTATTTTTTTATTTTTTTGGGGGGGTGAGCTATTTTACTAGCGACAGCAAATGCATCATGTTTAAAGTTCACTCTGTGAACGTACGTTTCAAAGCACGGCCAAGCTGTTTCTGTGACCTTCCTAAAGTTAGGCAGCTCGTAGCACCTGCTGTCTGGCTTGATTCCTGAGGGAACGTCCGCACAGCTGGAGGGATATAAATTGCAACGGAGGTTAATGTTCTAGCGGTATTTAACCTGCAAAAAGCTTCAGATTTCAGGCAACTTATATCTTTCAGCAGTGTTATTGTTATGCCCTAGACGTCCAGCCCATTGGGGAATATTTGATTTAATTTATTGCACTGCTATTTCAGGTAATAATTTCAGTGTTCCTCGTTGCCATGGCACCTTGCGGGGAACAGGGCCATCATGAATGCACCTCGTGAATGTTTCCTTTTTACAGAGGCGAAAGCCATAATTCATGTTTTTCACAGAGCGAAGGAGTAAAACGAATAATAAATGGAAGAAGTGCGCAATGTAATTTCCCTCTGCCCCTCATCTGGCTAGCAGAGGTTTAGATGGACCGGCTAACAGGTCAGCAGCCTTCGCCGGTCATTTACATTCGTAGGCACGTCACCCGGGATGAAGTTAATGACCTTAGGTGCCACAATCAGCATTGATGGTGGTGCCCTGCAATATGAAGGAATTGGTATTCACTGTGTCCGCCAAAAACAATGAATTATTAATGGCGAGATTCAAGCAAACGCTCTGCTCTCTGAAGACACGGGAAGGACAGCTATGGGGTAAATGGTGGAGAGAGAACTGAATATAGAGGTGTCATGAAACCGGTCAGGGGTGAGAACTTTAACTTTGCCTCACAGTTAGCCTACCTATATTCATTTGAGATTTCTTTTCTGTGAGTTTCTGCTTTGCATTGAACATCAAACTACTGAGAGATGCAGGTTTATTTTTCTTGCCGCTTTTAAAGTTCAGCATGCATAATTTGGGTCTGGTGGTTCGTTTGATCGATTGCTCCACACTGAAGTGTACCCCGGTGTGATTTTCAAGTTTGTTTTCTTGTCCAGCTTCGATTGAGATATATTATTTTCTTCATTGCAGTTAGATTGTTGCCAGGTTCTCAACCTGCCAAAATCCGCAGATGAGCCACCAGAGACAGCTGTGAATGATTTCTCCATATCGACACATTTTCCTGCCCAACATGTGGCCAGAGCTGTAAAATGAAGCACCTTTGGCTTTCTGCCTGGATATTCATAACCCCGTCACATCTAGAGGAAGCTGGTTCTCCATTCGCCAGTCTTAAGATCTCTCACTGAAACGAAAACTTAAATATCGGAATGCACATTTATTTATTGATTGATTTTTAATATACACTATTATTCAGAAGTGAGGGGTTATTACTTATCGTATTATTTAATTATGTTTTTTTTTTTTTATTATTAATACTTTTATTCAGCATGGATACTTGCAGAAATTGACCAAAAGTGACAGTAAAGACTGAATAATGTCTATTTAAAATAAACACTGTTTATCTGAACTTTCTATTGAGTAAAGAATCCTGAAATTGTATTCCATTTTCACAAAAACATTGATAACAATCATAAATCTTTCTTGTGCAGCGTTAGAATGATTTCTGAAGGATCATGTAACACTGAAGACTGGAGTGATGATGCTGAAGATTCAGCTTTGATCACAGGAATAAATTCTATTTGACAATATATTCACATAGAAAACAGCTGTTTTGAATCGTAATAATATTTCAGAGGATAACTGATTTTACTGTATTTTTGATTAAGTAAATGCAGCTTTGGTGAGCAGAAGAAACTTGTTTGTTTTTGGCTATGTAATTGCAGGTTTATTTTTACATTCAGATAACCTTCATTTAACACTTTAAACAAAAATAATGTAATAGATGCTGTTAAATCTAACAATATACTGTATATATTTTTCCAGTGCTTTCTTCCACATGATCAGTCTTTCAGTCCTGCCCAGTCTTGACCCTCCTAACAGATGAAAGCGAACAGATGCCCCGGCTAGTTTTGGAGGCCAGGGGATAATTGATTTGCTAGTTACCCACCATCGAGTGCTAATGTTTCCTAAAATGGCTTTTATAGAGCCGTGTCCCGTGTGGCGGGGCCTTTACGTGAAGCATGTCACGGCACAAGCGCCATCACTCAGGAAACCAGATATCATCAACACGTCTGGAGTCCCACAGGGTTGAGGCTGGATTCAATTGACCGCAGTTCAAAGGAAGATAGAGGCTAATACAGAGACCATTTACTGTCCGAGTGGCAGAACTGGTGACTTGACCAATGTTGTGGTTTCCGATTCGATTCATTGAAAAGGATTGCTTCAAAAATAGTTTATTTATTTATTTATTTATTTATTTATTTATTTATTTATTTTAAACGGCATTTGCAGAACCTACTGGCTGCAAATTTTGATCCTTTTTAAGTATTATATATATATGTGTGTGTGTGTGTGTGTGTGTGTTTGTGTGTGTGTATTAATCACAGTGTTCCGATACACAGCTATATTGCACTGCTACAAGTGTGATATTGCTGTGATCAAAGCTGTATTTTCAGCATCATTACGCCAGTCTTCAGTGTCACATGATCTTTCAGAAATCATACTAATATGCCGATTTGCTGCTCAAGAAACATTTCTGATTATTATCAGTGTCAAAAACAGCTGAGCTGCTTTATGTTTTGGACCTTTCAGGATTCTTTGATGAATAAAAAGTTAAATAGAACAGCATTTATTCAAAACAGTAATTTTTTATTTATTAATTTATTTATTTTTTGTAATGTCAAAAACAGCTTTTTTTTTTTTAAAATTTTGTTATAAGTTTTTTTTTAATTAATTTTTTATTAAATTATTTCTTTGATGATAAAGTGATGGTTAAGATTTTCTAAAGATTTCATATTTGATTTCTGAAGGATAAACACTGGAGTAATGATGCTGAAAATACAGCTTTGATAACAGGAATTAAATTATATTTTATTATATTTTATATTTGCATTTATAATCTTACTGATCCCCAACATTTGAATGGCAGTATCAACCAATACAAACTTAGCAATCATTCCCTCTAAATTAGTTTTTCAATCCAGATTTACTTCAACATGTTCTAATATCCTAATTAGTTTTATTTAGTTTGCGCTGCCGTTACAGTCATACCATTATCTTTTATGACTGCTGTAGTCTCAGGCGTCATTTTACTGCAGGCTGAATATCTCCCTCTTCACCATGAGCTTTATTTTCATGTGGCTCTTCATCCTGTTTTGTTGTCATGTTAATTGGCTAATATTTGTTCTTTTAATAGAGACACAGAACAAAACCCATTTAACAGCACAAATGGCGCTGACTTTATGGTTGTGGCCGGACTGATCATCACATTCTTTACAGCTCCTGAAGATTGTTATGCTTGTTGTGCTTGCTCGTGTTCATCATCTTAAAAAAACAAAACTCCACAGTGAGCGTTTTTACTGACCGCTGTCAGTGTGGATGCTTGTAGTTTTTGTTTTACGAACTAATAAAGATATCTTTCAAAACGTGGCTGTTGGTCTCTAACCAGGGTTCAGGCCTCTTATGAGTCCACATTTCACATATAGCCTCATAAACTATTTTGTAGTAGTTCACTGTGCTGTTTACACCAGTACATGCTTTGCAGAAAGGGGTGCTTGTGAGCAGTGAGTCAGTTCAGTTTAAATAGTATCTGTGCAATCATTTGCAATCAAGTCAACGATATCGCTGTAAATGAAGTGTCCCCAACTAAGCAAGCCAGAGGCGACAGCGGCAAGGAACCAAAACTCCATCAGTGACAGAATGTAGAGAAAAAAACCTTGGGAGAAACCAGGCTCAGTCGGGGGGCCAGTTCTCATCTGACCAGACGAAACCAGCAGTTCAATTCCAGGCTGCAGCAAAGTCAGATTTTGCAGAGGACTCATCTGTTTCCTGTGGTCTTGTCCCGGTGGTCGTCTGAGACAAGGTCTTTACAGGGGACCTGTCTCTGGGGCTCATCTAGTTGTCCAGGTCTCCGGTGTCTTTCAGGGCTGTAGAGGTCCTTTCTAGGTGCTGAACCACCATCTGGGCTGGATACGTACTGGATCCGGGTGACTGCAGTGACCCTCTGATCTGGATACAGACTGGATCTGGTGGCTACGGTGACCTCGGAATAAGAGAGAAACAGACTAATATTAGCGTAGATGCCATTCTTCTAACGATGTAGCAAGTACATTGGGTGTTATGGGAAGTGTTCCTGGTTCCGGTTTACCTAATTAATGAGGCCTAAAAATCCTTTAACAGATTTGGATATTAGAAGTGTATTAGTGTGTTATGTGTAAGCCAGGTTAAAGAGATGGGTCTTTAATCTAGATTTAAACTGCAAGAGTGCGTCTGCCTCCCGAATAATATTAGGTAGGTTATTCCAGAGTTTAGGCGCTAAATAGGAAAGGATCTGCCACCCGCAGTTGCTTTTGATATTCTACGTATTAACAGAGTTTAGGTGCTAAATAGGAAAATTGCCAGAGTTTTGAGAACGCAGCGGACGTAGAGGACTATAATGTAACAAGAGCTCAATATTTTGTAAAGTGTATTAAGATTGCTTTTTGTCTTTCTATCTTGAATCGAAAGGATCATATCTGCAAAACCCACTTTACAATATTTGTGGTTATTTTTAGAAAGGGGTGCAGCTTCAGATTTTCCTTTAATTTAATGCAAAGTTAGATGAATTATGATAATCGTAGACCCAAGTTCCTCACTTGAATGCTGAATATTGGCTCTGAACTGTATGTGTTGAGATCAGGCCAGTCTCTAGAGATGTCTTTCCTTCCACACAGTTGGAAAGCACATTGCAGGTGATAATCGGCACTCTAAACAATATTCTGATACGCCGCGTGCCCTTTCTGTCACTGCGCTGTGTTGTTTCTATGACAGTGACATATGAGGATAATAACTGCAGATAAAAAGGCCGTTTTGGAGGCACTTTCACATCAGAGGCCAGGCCGAGGGTTGTTTCCTATGGTAACAAATGCTGCAGAGAATCAAGCACCAATTCTGTTAAAATAATGCTCATCATTATAATGATTTGCTCCGGAGGCAAAGCACTTTTCACCAATGTAGCATTCATTCATGTTTTATTTTTTATTTTTTTCAAATGCAATATAAAGAATTGCACCTCGTATACCTAACTACCATGTTATGTTTGAATAGGGCCATTTTATTCAGAACATTAAACATTATAATGTCAAATGTTTTTGTTTGAATTCTGCTGTAGGTTAGCTGATCTTCACAGGCAGTGGTTGTAGCGGTGGATCTGGTGGTTGTTTTGTCGTGGTGGAGATGAATCACGTTAGATGGGCTGATTGGTAATCTCCTCATCTCCTGACGGTGCTCCGTTGACTCTGTCTGATAAGGCCGTGTTCATCAGGAGGTCCACCGTGAAAAAATCACACCAAAAAAATGTTTCATAGTTTGAAGAATGGCAAAAAACCTATTTTGAAGAACGTCCTGGCCACTGTTTTCCACACAACAAACTATACAGTGACTTTCAAGCTGCAAAGGGAAAAAAAATCACCATAAAAATGGGCTTTAAATATGACTCGCGCACTTGATTCCAAGTCTTCTAAAGCCAAACATCAGCTTTTGTGAGAACCCAATCGAAATTTAAAGGGATAGTCCTCCTAAAAATGAAAACTCTGTCATCATTTAATCCCAAAGAATACTTAATTTTTGTACATGCATGCTAGCATAGGCGCTCAGTCGAACAAAGTATACTCCATTTGATTAGTATTTTCTCCTCTTTGAGTTCATCGTCAGCGTTTCTGTTAAAGGCCATTAACAGTTGGTTTATTTTCCTACTGAAAGAATTAGTTGTGTGTTATTAATAATTCTAGAAGTTCTCCAAACGTTAGTCAGAAGTGTGTGCTGTTAACCGGGATCCCCTCTCAATATCATGACAATGTTTGCGTGGCTTAGCCACTTGTACTAGTATGCCGTTTTTTTTACTTTTTCAAGTAAGTAACAGTTACTTTGTTTTCCCATTTATTCACTGACCCTGTCCCCATGTTGAGAGAAATCAAGAGTAAGTGCAGAGGCACGTCCTTCAGCCTGAGGCTTATTCATTTCACTTTTGGTGTGAAAGGGCCTTCACAGTTTCCAGAAATATCAATTTTGGGTTTTTCGTCCTTTAAAATAAATAAGAAAGCCCAGCCAAGGTAACAAAAAGTAACACAAAAGTTATGTAATGCATTAGTTTTCATAAAAAGTAACTGAGTAACACAATTAGTTACTTTTAAGATTTTTATGAAGTAATGCAATGCATTACTTATCAAAGTAACCTTCCCCAGCCCTGCTGAACTATCCCTTTAAGTTATTGATCATCTTCCCTGTGGTGTAGCTTTCAGATCTAAAGGGAAAGCTTTTCTGTGAACGCCTTCATGTGGCATCAGAAGACTTGGAATTGCATGCAAGCTTTTTGTTTGTCTTCTTTTATGCAACTTTATAGCCCTTTGGCATTGAATTATTTTGTAGAATGGATAACAGAGATTTGGCCATTCTTCAGAATCTCCCTTTTTTTGTGTTGCAAGGAAGAAATAAAATTCTAACTGGTTTGGAAGGACATGAGGGTGAGGAAATAATGACACTGTTTTCATTCTTGGGTGAACCAATCCTTAAAAATCCCAGAATTCCACTGTAAACACCACTCTTTCACTCATTTTAGCCTGCAGTTCTTTCTGATCCTTTTTGATGCTTGCAATTTGAAAGCCACTTAATTCGTTCTCATACCATTGTAAGCCTATCCCATAAAACACAAATGCAAGCACCACTTAGAAGACATTACTTCCAGCAATACTTTCCTGAAATGAATGTTTGCGAGAATCTAAAAGCTGTCTTTTCTTCACATTACAGAGGAAAAGTCATTGAAAAAGCTTCCAGCCTTACAGTAAAAGCCTCAGATGTCTGTTCTCTTCAGTTCTGGAGACCAAGCAGGCATTTGAGGGTTGGTCTTTATGCAGCATTTGGTACGTCTGGCCCACATTTTATGGTGTCTTCTCAGACCCTGAATGTCTAGTATGATAATTTGCCTCTCTCGGTGGAGAACAGGAGATTGTCTCCCGAGCCAGGATTTCTGCAGCACTGAGAGAACGAGCATTTAACAGACTTGGCCCAAAGTTCAACTTCTCTGCATTTTCTGTCTTGGCACTGCAGATAGGGAGCGTTCAGTTGAAGAAGATGGGAACTGTCACTTTTTAGACATTTACAAGTGATAGATTTAATAGCTTATTTTTTTATCTCTGTACTTTATGTGTATTGCGTTGAGCTGGTGAATTAGTAAACATTATATGTAGAGATGTTCCCTTGTCATGTCCAGAAAACCTGATCTCAAATGAGCTGTATTGCTGGGAATAATAAGTCATTTATCTATTCAGACAACTAATCAGTTTTCTTGCTTCTAAAAATGGAGGGGAAAGTGTTTGTGTATTCATAGCGGTAGCAGTGCATCATCGTATCATGAACAACATGACAATTATCAGTGCATGAATCAAACCCACTCAGACTGCAGTCAATTTCTGTGTTTTTATTATAATTTTTTATTATATACCATATGTGGGAAGTGACAAATCATATAGAAGAGTGAAATCACATACAGTACTCTTCCTCTTGCCTACAGTCAACTACGGTTGCTACCGTTTGGAAAACACATTTTGTTGGCTGTATACTTCATCTCATTTTAGAAAAGTAATCATTGTAAAATTAACTGTCATTCCTCTTGAGTCATAAATTGCTCTAATTTCTTTTTTTCTTTCTTTGGAATGTTACTGTTACTTTTCTGAAATAAAGCAGCCTTGATTCTCAACTGTTTCTGCTGAATACCAAAAAAAAAAAAAAAAAAAAGATATTTTTTTAGAATGCTAGTAACCAAACCGTTTCTGGTCTCCATTGACTTCCATAGTATTGTTATGTTATGGATGTCAATATGCACCAACATCTGTTTGGCTACCAATATTCTACAAAATATCTTCTATGTTCAGCTGAAGCAAGAAACTAATACAGGTTTGGAAAAACTTGAGGGTGAGTAAATGATGACTAAAATGTCATATTTGGTTTAACTGTCCTCTTAAGTGTTTCAGCTTTTTACTTTTTTAATCCCTATGAATTGTTAAATATTCTATCTTAATTTTGTGATACTATGATGAACAGCACATCTAGTTTGTATTGTGTGTAAAAAAAAAAATAATGAGCATAAACAAATTCAACTATATAGATATTTTTATTTATTTATTTATTTATTTATTTATTTATTTTGCTTTGCATTGTATTGCACTGGGGAGCCCCACCCATAGTGAAATTTCATTGGTGCAAAATCCTACTCTACATAAACATCAGTTTTCTGTTTTGTTTTGTTTTGTTTTGTGAGTGTTTGTGGGCACTTGCATTGTTCTCAATCAGAATAAGGGGTTAAAATAAAACTGCAATACGTTAGTTTAATGTTGATGGTTCCCTCAGTGTTCTATTATGGTGTTATTTTTATTTATTTATTTTTTAATAATAAATGTCTCACTTTGACTTAAGTGACGTCTCAAAACTTGCTAAGCCTAGCTAGACAGCACTTTTGGAAATCATTGGCCATGAAATGCGCTAATGATTCGCCTTTTTTTTTTTTTTTGAGACACAGCCATTGTGGGATCATTAGTGCATCCATAACAAGAACCTGGGCAAATCTGTAAGTAGAAACCCCAGCTTCTGTTCCACAGTAGATGGCATGTGAAATTATTGTGTATTTATTGTTTTCCCTATGCAATAGTACTGTACGTGGGTCAATATATGTTATGTCTCATTTCTTCCAGCAATTCCAGTCTTGTTGACTAAATATACTCTTATTTGAAATGCATCTTCTGCTTGATGGGAGGGAAGATGATGTCTGTTTCATGCTGGCCAGTGCCATTACTGAATCATTTTCATTGGGCCACTAACTGAAATCTAACCTCGGATGAATTCAAATGCATTTTTAATGTCCATTTTGCCCAAATGCAGTCTTATATGCCTCATAGGTTCAAACACGTTGCTAACAGCCCTGCAAGCTACAGTCGAGTTTGAGGAATAGACGTTATATAGTGGTGTTCATCATGAGGAAGGATTTTTTGCTAATGTTTTTCTGTCAGTTGTGACTGCTGCAACCATTCACGTTCCTCTCCCTCCAGGCTCAACCTCAGACTAAAGACTCAACCGTACCCACTTTTTTTTTCACACTTGACTACACTTAGCCACAATATCAAATGCACAGATTTATTAAAGCACCGATAAAGGTGCTGTAAGCAATTTCAACTAGACTTCCACTACACTTAGCCAAATGAATGGGAATGTAACATTTGTGGCTCTGTTCACTAATGATCAAGTTTTAATTAGCGAGTTTTTTTTTTTTTTTTTTTTTTTTTTACTGGCATGGAAATATGCCCTATCTACTTCTTTAAATGCACATTTTAGATCTTGCTGTGAACAGTTCATCCATGCATGTGTTTCATTTTTAGGCTGTGTGTTCTACAAAGCTTTTTTAACCAGCTGAAAACGCCAGGCACCCTAGAAGGTGTGCATCATACCTGACTCTTACAGATGGTTTTGTGACTGTAAGTTCATGCCAGTCTTGTTTGACCAGTTTACATGTGGGTCAGAAATACTAGCCTCAGTGAGCGGCTCTTTTTGGGAGTGAATGACAATGTAAGTATGTGCAGAGAGAAACTCTGTAGTTCTAATTGAAATGATTTTAATGTGAATGAAAAACATCCAGTCAACAACCAACACTCAGAACCGAGTCTCTGCCCTACATTTTTGATAATCCATAAAACAGTCTTAATTATCATTTTAAAAAGTCTTGAATTTTGCAATATGGCCTAATGATTATAACACTTCAAAAGCCTGTGATGTAATGAAATAAATGGTTGCGCTGCACGTTTAAAGTCAAATCGCTGTGCTGTTGCACATTCTACAAGCTTGTGGTTTCAGTGAATACTGTGCAATTATGCCAAGCGATTGCTCTGATCTACTATTGATGAATTTGATTTTTTTATTAATTTTTTTATTGTAATGTGCTGTGGATGGCTGTTAAATTGCATCTTTTTGAATGAGCAGCTGGGTGTGATAAAGCAGAGACATTGGAAAGTCCTAATGTATTCAGGCTTGTTTATAATTAAGTCCCACATTATGCATAAAATCTATTTTGGTTACGCGATAAATTTGGATTTTAATTCAGTGTAAAATCTTGTAGCTTCTTGTCATACGAAGGAAAGACTAAGAACATTATTTAATATATTCACAGTATATAGACATTTAGTATTTGTGCAATAATATTTTTTATTCCTTTCTCTATTTCCTTTCTTTAAACACAAACATTATTAGGTGAACCCAGTACTAAATCATGGACTTAATTATTGTTATTATTTTGAAAATAGATATGACCAGGTTGTATACAAGATGTTGAACCGGCCATTCAAGGCTCACTTATTCATAAGCTAGTTTTAATTTATGCAAGGATTTCTTGTGTGTAAAACATATTTTATTAGAATTTTCATTTTTAAATTATATTAGACATCATTTTTATTCAGAAAATATATTAATGGGCATTTTTAAAAAGGTTTCACCTGGAATAATTTTAGGAATTATTTTTGTTATATTTACTGTTGCTGTTATCATTATTATTATGTTATGTATATTTGTATATTTTATTATGTTGGTTGTGTTTTGTAATGAAATGATATTGTAATCAATGAATATAGCCATTGGTGCTGATATAGCATTAAATCATAAATAAACACTTTCTTTAAACACATCATTATCATATCAGCAAAATCCAGTATCAATCAACCTCTAATTTATTGTATTGACATATTAGTAGATAATCCAGTTTTTTAATATATTGATTAAAACATGTCTTGAATATTTTGCAGTTGAATGTGTGCTGCAGCCTGTTTATTTTTTATGTATTATTTATATTATTCCATGTACATATTCTCATCTGTTTTTGTTTTTCTGGTGCTGTTTGTTCAGCTCAAATTGGCTATTTCTAATAAAAGCAGTGTCATTTAGGTCTGGCCAGCCAGAGACTCGGGGGCAAATGATGACTTGGACAGATGTCAAGAGGTTAGAGGTCATTAGCGTGTTGTGGGAAAAGGGTCAAAGAGGAAGGGACAGGTGGATCTTGGATATACTGCTATTTAAAGAAGACTCTCTCAAAACTCACTCGCTTCTGTACTGACCACAGGACATGAAAACAGCCACTGAATGCTCATTCCTGTCTAGACAAGGTCGTTTTTTTTGATTGTGTTATTGGCTGACTCTTGATTTCATAATATAATATGTTTCCAGAACGGTGCTCTCTCTATGAATCTGTGAATCAAAGCATTCACAGACCAAAGTGATGAAAGAGGGCATTCATGATTTCTGACGTTTCAATTATAGATCTGAATGAAACCTGGATGTGTGATTGCAGTTTTGAAACACAAAAAGATGCATAATGTTAATATCTTATGTCCTTTATGCATTTTAATTCATAGTTTAAGTATAAGTGTAGCACAAGGTCAGAATTTACACTCTCCAAGCCTTCAGCAAGTTAGTTTGCCTTTAACTTAACATGGTTTGAATCTGACATTTGTGGATGTACAGTAAGTTGTTTGTGCTATTGGAAAACATACAGATCAGTTTGGTTTTATGTGCCTTATGACAATTTACTTCTGTGTGTCATTTACCACCAGGGAGCCAGATTCGTAAAAATCCTTTAAAAAGAACAAAGTGCACTTCTTGAAAAATTTAGGAAGTTCTCTCTTATTTTCTTTAGAACATCTTTTGTTAAGATGAAAGTGACAGGCTTTGGTCTTGTCTGATTGTATGGTGGTTTTGGCCGAAGATCAACTTGATAAAACAGTCTGCAGTTTACGTAATAATCAAAAATGGCACGCAAGCAATTTTTAAACAAATGGCCTGACGGGAGTTTAGCCTGTTTAAGATGGAGCAGCTTGTTTTATTAATTTACACACTAGCTTTGTACTCTGAATGTGTCCTATATCTGTGTGTGCATGGACGTTTTTATAATACTGCGAAAAATTATAATTTAATTATAAAATAAAAAATCGCTTTTTGACTTTATTGTAGAGTTGTTACTGATTCAACAAAAAGTCACATTGTGAAAAATCATGATTGATGAGTATACAGCACTTACATAAGTTGCTCTTTTGTTGGTGTGATTGCTTCTGTTGTCCTCATTTGTAAGTCACTTTGGATAAAAGCATCTGCTAAATGATTAAATGTAAATGTGAATGTATGTTATCGATCAGTGGCGTCACTTCAGAGTGCTCCTGAGCACTTATGATATGTATTACATGTAGTTAGTGTTATGTTGCAAGGCTTAATATTTGAAACAACCCAATAAATTAAATAAACATCTTACCTTTAGGCAGAGCTGGGCAGATTATTTACAAATTATATTCTGTTACTGATTCCAAATGACATGACAGAAATTATAGTCAGTAACGTAATCCATTACATGTTACATAATCAGACTACTTATAGATTACCAAACTCATTTATCACATTGATTAAAAAATATATAAAAATCGTGTTCCATATTGATATAAAAATGCAGAGAGAATAAAAATATATTTCATTTGTTGTTAAACATGAATTGCATTAAATATTACAATGCATCAGGGTTTCCTAAACTGGGGTCCGTGAGTTTAATGAAACACTAACAATTAATTAAATCATAAAAATAAAAAATTAAAATAAACCATTTTAAAACAAGTGGAAATAAAACGCTTACTAAAAAAAGATAAAGCATTTATTTGTTTTCCTGCATGTCATGTGACTGTCAGAGAACCCAGAGCATGCAAATGTGTTGCTTAATTATTAACCTATTACCTTAAAATCTTCAAATAAATATTAGGTGAAAGAAGTTCGTATGACAAAAAATAAATAAATAAATAAATAAATAAATAATAAATGTAAATAAAGATAATGTGAATTTATGCATTTTAATGTGTTTAAAGACAAAAGCCTTCCAAAAACATAGTAATACATGGTTAACCCACTGAGTGATAAATCAAATAAAAATGAATGTGTTGATCAGTAGTTGATGCAGTGTTGAAATGTTCTGAACACACTTAATCAAACTGAAATGATTTTTGTAAATCCAGTGGTCAAATGCTGTGTAATTAAAGCCACCTGATTAGTGACTGATCTCTGTGTGAAACTGGAAGACTTTCTGAATGTATATAAGCAGTAAGCTACAGTATTTCAGAAAGGGAAATTTAAAAGATGAAAAAGAAGAATTAGTGAGAATCCATAAATTATGAATCATTTATTGCTATTGTGTGAATAATATTGAATCAATAAAAAAGTAACTGTAATCTGATTATGAGTATTTTAAAATGTATTATAATCTAAATTAAAAGTACTTAATTTTTGGAATCTGATTACGTAATCAAGAATACATGTGATCAGTTTCTACCAGCACTGCATTTAAGAATACAAGATAAGTTGAAGGTTATGCTAACTTTATGAGAAGTTTTTTTTACAATGGTTTTTAAAACCATTCTTTTCAAGATTTCAGATTCTTCTAAAGTTTTGTCTTAAGAAACAAGTTAAGAATATTCTTTAAAAATGTTTAGGGAATACAAAACGTCATTGTTTTTTTTTTTGTTGTTGTTATAAAAAATAGCAGTTAAGATTAAGAATAATTTTAATGAATAATTAGATTTTGTGTATACAGTCCCAGATGCTAAAAGAACTCCAGAACACCATTTGGCAACACACATTGTGCAATGCCTGTCACATTAAGATACCAACGCAAAAAAAAATTATGGCAAAAAAATTATAATGCTTCCTCACAGTTATGATGACAAGAGCTGTTTCACTGAGAGACTGAGACTGGCCATTATTTGAGTGACACAGTGACCTGCGCGGTCACAAATATGCAAGAAAAAGCAGCTAGATAATTCCATTGTCACAAGGGACAAAAATATATTTTAATAAAAATGCAAAATGCAGTTTCAGGCCCGGTGAATAAGCTCAGTTCATCCGCTGTCAATTCTGGACTCCGGCTGTTCTTGAATCAGATGATCCCAGGCGACTTCGACTATTAAACTGTTGTGCATTATGGATGTTTTGGAATTATTTGGATATTTGTTTCTTGCTAAATTTACATTGCCTTCTCCAAGACGTTTACTATGCTGATGGAAAGCCATCTGTGGATCTATGCTCACTAGGCTGTTTCAAAGGGATATCTCAGTCACCTTAACGTCCAAATGCAGCTAAGCCTGTATTGTCTTCTTAACAGGGTGCCGTCACCGAGAGATTGAGCGTCTGCTTAACACATGATGTTCAAGGACTACAGATCTGCTCGAGCTGTAGGTGAGTTGATATGCATTCTGCTGATGGAAGTTCTGTCTGCTTGATATACCATCAGAGACCCTTTAAGCTTCTCATTCACAGGCAGAGTGTACATCTCACGGCAGAGAAAGGATTTGTTGGCAAGATCTCTTCTGCACACCTGATAAGGCTGTCAGTGTCCCCACGAGAGGCTGCTTCTCAATAATAAGAGCTTTCTTCCCCAGTTCTTTGGCATTTATTCTGTCACGGACAGGTGGAAACGTCTGCTGGTCGCATCACGTTTCACTTCTTGTTTGCGCTGCTTTCTAAATGACAGGAAGTTTAGATTTCAAACCTTTTATCAAGTTGTGAGAGATGAAGCTTTAAGATGAGCCTGATGCTGCTTCAGATGGGTTTTGTGAGCCAAGTGGAAAGTATAGGGTTTAGTCTGATACTAGAGGGTATAAATAGCCCAAATGTTTATTAGGGTTGTGACGGTGAGGAAATTTTCCCACCGGTTAATCGACGTGTGACGACACTGGTAATACCAGTATCAGCGTTCTCTCTTTTCCTCGCTTTCCTTCACTTTTAAATAGCTTGTAAATGCGCTGTGTGCAATTCGAATTAGCGACAGTTTGGCATCAATTGCTTGAATGCAACAAAAAAATATAACTTTAGCCTATATATAAAACATATTAATTTTATTAACAAAACAAATAAAAATGCACCATGCTATAGGGCAGGCTATGCCTAATATAAAATAACAAATAACTTACATAAAGTTTAAATAGCCTATTTCCAGTTTTGTATACCTAAGTAAACGTGCATAATATATAACCAAATAAATAAGAAGCATAGAACGTTTATTAGCAAAACGAGTAAGAAAGCTTGGAGGCACAGCATACACCTTGATGTCAAATAAAGTGTATGACCGTGATGACCGTGCCGGTCGGCTGGCTTGTGTTGAATCACACAGCTCTGCCCTCCCCACAGGTGGCCGCTTTACACCACACAGTCCAGCTGCAGCTGTATGGGGGCAGAGTGCTTCATTTACAGTAGAGTTTTTCTTCCACGTTCCTCTTATCTAGCCCAGCGCACAGCAACAGAGTTGACTGATGACTTCCTCTTTTCCACAATCAAGGACCGCCGATCCGGGAGTGCTTTTTAGTGCTTTCTCATAAGGTAATGGCAGCTAAACTGAATGCCAGTCTGACAGCACAGACTGAATGCTGTTGCACATTAAGGTCTGAAATCTGAGTTATATTTATTGCACGTACTGTGAACATTCCGGTTTGTGTTATTGCGCATAAAAATAATATCATAGTAATATTTAATCAAAATTTCTTCAAAATCCATTTTGAAAACATCTATTTATGCGATCTTTGATCCATTTTACTCCTTTTAATCAATTCCGGATGGATAAATCCTGAAGTCCTGCCATACAATTATATTATAAATTCGGAAAAAATGGGTTGTGAAGGCAATTCATGTCTACTTGACTGTTTACTGGTTGATATCAGTCTGATATAAAACCAATTAAAAATATTTGTTGATTCACTTTACCAAGAAAATTTAAAAGCAGAACATTTCTGTTAAAGCTATTAGTACAAATTTTTTATTTTTTTTTTGCTGTCATCAGAGAAGAGAAATCTCTTATCAGGCAACAAAATGGTTCTTGACATTGTTGATAATTTAAATGTTTATTGAGCAGCCATTCTGCAAATTAGAATGATTTCTGAAGGATTGTGTGACACTGAAGACTGCAGTAATTTTGCTGAAAATTCAGCTTAGCATCACAAAAATAAAATTATGATAGAAACAGTCATTTTAAATTGTCATAATATTTCACAATATTGCTGTATGTTTGGTCAAATAAATGCAGCCTTGTTGAGCATAAGAAACTTCTTTAAAAATAAATAAATAAATGAATAAACTTGCCGACCCCAAACTTTTGAACAGAAGTGTAACTTCTGTGTAACTAAATTATTTTTGACAGTCTTTCACCTCGGTGACTGTGCGAACGGTTCTGGCAACTTAAAAAGAACTTTGTCTTTCACACTAATATATTACGAATTCAGTGAGGTTGACTGTAAGCCGAATGCACATAGCACAGCCTGCTGCTCTCACAGCTCTGTTGCTTTATTATAAATGGCCATTTTGCTATTGCCTTATACTTAAATAATGGAGATGCCAGAGGCGAGAGAGTTCAACTTCACACCTAGTTAATTGGTTTTGTGTGAAGAGTTGCAGGACTCATGTTGGCTGTGAGGTGAGGGGTGCTGAAGGTGAAATGCCTGCATCAATCAGTCACCATAATGAATCTGGAGGTCTCATTGAACTGCCTGTGTCATATAACACAAGCATGACGATTACAAATTTTAGATTTGTTTTGCATTATTCTGTTGCATGTTTGAAGGCCTGCAATTAATTTAGTGCTTCTTTGCCTTCACATTAAATTTACTCACCCTCAGTCCATTCAGATGTAGGGGATTTTATTTCTTTAGCAAAACAGTAAAGAAGATTTTTAGCTGAAACTGTGGTCCTTGGTGATTCATAAAATACAAGACTTAAGAATTAAAAATGCATATCAAGGAACACAAAACTAGTGGCTCCTGACGATATATTGAGGTCTTATAAAAAGAAATGATCGCTCTGTGCAAGAAACTGAACATTATTTACAACATTATTACCTGTAACCCAGAGCCTTGGGCAACAGGGGAATTCATTTCAATGAACTGGTTCAATTCACTAGTTCATTTATGTAATCGTGCAATGATGTCACATATATGCAATTGAATTATTAAAGCACCTAATAATGATGTGAAATGTGGATGTTTTATGTGTCTAAAGCATATAAAATGAATAAACTATTCTTCGTGAACTCAGCATAAACAAAGAGAAACCATAAAAACCTTAATTTCGCCCTTCATTCAAGTGTTCGGTTCATGTGAATATCAGCGGCTCATCGGCCTTCAGTCCGAGTCGAACCGTTTCCTCAGTTCAGTGACTGTTGGAGGAACTGGAGCACAGCATCAGATATGCTGGTATTTCTGCTCATTTCCAGTCAGAGTGACTGTCAGGCGTCTGTAAGTGAGTTTTGGTTGAGTAACCTGTAGATCTGTTCTGCTCGAGCTGTGAACTACGACCTCAACTAGTTAACTAAAAAGAACCGGTTCAAAAGAAAGTCTCGTTAATGAACCGGGCACCACTCTGGACTGTTTGTCTGAGGCTCTGGATTACAGGTGATAATGTTCAGTTTCTTGCACAGACCGATCATTTCACTTCATAAGACCTAAATATATCATCAGGAGCCACGGATGTAAATTTTTTGCTCCTTGATATGCTTTTTTACTCTCAAAAACAGGCAGCCGCTGACTTGCATTTTATGAATCACCAAGGACCACATTTTAAGCTAAAAATCTTCTTTACTGTTATACTGAAGAAAAAAGTCTCTCTTAAAGCCTCATTATAGGAGCTTCACTCGTTAGTTCTAAAAGTTCACAAAAACAAAATTTTATTCAGTCAATTAATTTGCCTTTTGGAATATGAGTTAAATCTTCCTGGTTTTAAAATGGCCAAAACACCAATTGGCACAAAACTGCAACTCTGCCTGACAAAATGCAACCCTTAAAACTAACTCTTCACTGACTCTCACCACAAGACCCTTTACATCTCCAGTGAAAACCTCCTCGTGGAAACCAGCATTGTGAACTGGAACACAGTGTCCCCAAGTCCTAAAGAGTGAAGATGGGAGGGGCATGGGTGCACTTGCCCCCCCGAAAACTGATTGGCCCAACACACTTCTAATTGTCTGTCACTAAAAAATTTAAATCATATCTTTCTGCATTTGAATAGTTAATGATTCCACAATGCTTCTCAACAACCAGGACTAAGAATAGCAAGCTGCTGTTTTCCAATGAAATAAAGCACATGTAATTTAATCTATTTTGGATTTCCGTCTTTCAGTGTTATGACAGACCTGGTTCGATGTTAGCTCCTAGACCAAGATAATGCTAATCATTACAATGCTCTGTTGCTGAATGTAATACATTTATAAGACAATCAGGGTTTTCCTGCGTTGAGATTTTTTTCCCGGCCGATATGCAAGTGATATTGCAAGTGATATGCCGAAACAAATCTTAAATCAATTGCAAATAAATCAAATTGTAAAGATTAAAGGTGGAGCTCTTGAGTTACGTGACTGCACTTGCAAATTTACAGATTTCTAATAAATGAAGAAAATTATTGACTTTGACTTAAAAACGAATATTCTAAATTAAATCAGTTTCAAACCACATTACTTGATAATGACTTTATGAGAATTTTTGTTAAACTTTAAAAAATCATAAAAAAATAATTGTGACAAACTGCAAGCAGCAGCACCGGCGCCTCTGATCAGAGTCTGTGCATGACGCTGTGCAAGCATAGAACAATACAGGTGTAAAGGGGAATCTATGAATATTGCTTGTTTTGATATACTTACTTGGAAATGGACCACACTCATAAAAACAAATTTGTTGTATGTACAATTCGCCGCAAACTTGAACTTCATTCACCACATGTAAAATAGTTTCTTTTGGATAATTTGAATCAAATCTTTATAATGATTATGAAGATATTTTGTAAATGTAGTGTGTTTTATGATTTATATTTATTCCCATTAATTATTAACCTTGTTAATAGTCATGAAAGGGGTCATGAATTGAGAAATCAGCTTTTACTTGAGCCTTTGATATATAAGAGGTCATCGTACTGAAAGAATATCCTGTAAGTTTCAGAACTGAAAACGTCCTTGTTACTGAAATAAAAGTTTTTATTGACACCAGGCCCAGCGAACACTAGATCCTGGACTGTGCCTATGTATGATGTTATAGATAGGTTAAACTCCGCCTCCACAGAAGAACATTCTGTAGCCCCACCCACTCATTCTAACATGGCATAGATTAACTTAAGTGGTGCTAAACCAGATCGAGCAACCAAGCAATAAACATGCCGTCAAAGATCGCAAAATATTGTGCAGTGGCTGGTTGTGGAAGAACTTTAGTTTTATTTCAGACGGACAACTTAGGTTCAACACAATTGAGCTAATGTACAACAAAATATTTACATTAGTCTCAACAGGTGTAGGCTGAAGCTCTTGCTTATAATGCCTACCCTTTTTAAAACATCTCATCTTTTAATAAATAAACAAATATAAAAAATAAGAAAAAAAAAATGTTGTTTTACATCAATATACTGTTGACAAACTAGTATAACTAGACTACAATAACATTATTTTTGCCAATCAATACAGTTCCACAATCCAAAATACAACAAAAAGCCGCTTTCATTTATCACTCTTTAAATAGTTTCATATAGTTTCAGTGTTTTATTCTTAAATAGCTTCTTTAACTTGCTAAGTGACCCACATATTTTTTAATTCCCCTTGAAAGCTGTTCCATAGAATTACACCTTTAACTGAAATACAATGGTATTTTGCATTGGTCCTCACTTGGTTCTTTTTAAACATACAAGTTTCCCCTTAAATCATGTTGACATTCTCTTTCTTTAAACAACCCTTGGATACTTTCTGGCAAATTGATGATTGTTTGCTTTGTACATAATTTGTAATGTTTTTAGTTCTACTAATTCTTTAAACTTTAGGGCCTTTAGTTCAATAAATAGGGAGTTTGTTGGTTCCCTATAGTTGGTTTTCTTTACTATTCATATGGCTCTCTTTTGTAGCATAAATATTGAATTGGTATTTGTTTTATATGTATTTCCCCATACTTCCACACAATAAGTAATGTATGGAAGCACTAGGGAGCAATACAAGGTATATAATGATTTTTCATTTAATAAGTCTTTAACTTTATATAATATTGCAATTGACTTTGAAATCTTGTTCTTAGTATAGGATGGGGCTTCCAATTAAAGTCATTGCCAATCATCACCCCAAGAAATTTAATTGCCGACACCCTTTCTATTTCAATTTCATTAATCATTAATTTACTTATTGTGTTCGGTAAACGATTACCAAACACAATAAATTTTGTTTTACTTATATTTAATGTTAGTTTATTCAAATCAAACCAATTTTTTACCAGTACCATTTCTTTTTCCATTGTATCCAAAAGTTGTTTCAGATTGTCACCAGAACAAAATAAGTTTGTATCATCCGCAAATAATATTAGTTTTAATACTTTGGAAACCTCACATATGTCGTTGCATAACTTTCCTTCGGATTCAAATATTAGTAATAAATGATTGAACTTTATTTTATTTAAGTTTCAGCTCATTTGAATAAAACAATGAGTGTTTGTTCGCTTCATTTCACCGCAGATTCCTTTGTAAACAAGAAACAGGTCAATGCTGGATTTGCAGACAGTCTGAGATTAAAAAGCAATGCTGTGCGTCTGTATCGTATCTGACAGGAATGGCGCAGCACACTTGTTAGAGTGAAAAATACTGTGTCATACTGTGTGTCACTATTGCTTTGTTAGAGATCGCTTGATACGTCCTGATTATGTGTACGTAAGACACAGAAGGCTATGAAGGGCGCAGCTTGTCAAACAGAGAAAACAGAAAGTTAGTTTGCTATGCAAAACTATTATCCAATCACAGCAGTGGGCGTTTACTTCCAAGTCTTCAATGCAGCATGCCCATAAAAACCAGCGTTTCTGGAGCCGGCCTCAAAACCATGGTAGAAAATAGCTTATTACTTATTGATTTTGATGTTTTTGAATGTAAAAACCATGCAAAAGTCATAAGTGGACCTCAGACAACTTTTGATGATTTTGAATGTTAATAACATGTATAATATCATTTTATTTTACTTTCAAAAATGTGACCAATGTCAAACTTTAATTTAACTTACTTTTTTCATTTATAACTGACATGTTGATCAACTTTTATATATTCAGTTGCCAGTTTGACATGGATGTACACATTTCTGTAAGAAAATGGAAGTTTTTATGATGACTGTTTGTTTGTTTTTAACCTTTATATATAGTTTAATAACATTTTTGCTTTTTATTTATGTTTTACATTTGACAGACATTTTTTTTATTCTTATTGTAGTTAATTAGTTGATTTATTTCGTGGGTTTTGAACATGTGATTGTTGTTGTTGTGTTGTGATTCTTTGTTGTTGGTGCTTGTTGTGCCTGATTGCCTGTATTTTGTATGATTTCTATGCAGTAAATTGTTCTGAACATAGTTGAAATTCTTTCTTTGTCTGTTTTTCAAGCCCTTCGGGATTTATATTTAGGTGCATCGCTCTTCTGATATGAGTTGGGCCAAATGATGGGCAGAATTCCAGTTTAGCGCTTGGGATTTTAATTGCATTCGTGACCCAGTGATTGAGGCTTTAGCCTTTTTTTTCTTTCTCCTTTATTACAGCAGATTTTTTCCCAGTGAAAGGAAGACATCCTAATGTAAAGAAATGTATGGCTTCCTTTTGATTTGACCAGTAAGGCTAATATGTTCCAGAACATCGGACCTTAATAGAAATATGTTGCATTTTAGGTGATTTGCACCCATCTAATGCAATATTATTTATTTATTTTCTATTTATTTATTTATTTGGCCAGTGTAATGCATTATGAATGCATTAAAGTTATTAAAACGTGAACACCATATGTGTGACTAACAGGAAATGTGTAATGAACAAACACCTTTCAGAAGACCAGAGGAAACACATCTGTGTCACACAAGTCACATTATTGTGGAGAATCAGGATGAAAATGCATCTTACTGTATTTGCTGTTTTTCAGTCAAAGGCAAACCGCTCCAGCCAGGGGCATCACTGGTGTCCGTAAACCATGAACTAGCTCACCTTTGTAAAGGTGAATCATCTGTCAAATATATACAGCTCCATTACCACCAAAAAAATGATAGCTGCAGATGGTAACAGGGCAGGATGGTTAGATCTTCTTTGCTGTCCCTTTCCTAAAGTTTGAATTTTAACAGAAAAGCTAGATGCTGTCAAATTATTAGTGTTAATTGTACCTGTTGGCTGTTTAATATATGATGTAGTACACTGAAATTTGAAGGAAAATGTCTCTCCGATTAGAGTAAATGAAAGGAAAGTGCACTGCTCAGACAGACTTTGATTGCTCTTTTATTGGGCTAATTTACAGATAAGAGCCGTGACATGCAAGAAAGCTCTTATGTGGAACCCTCTCTTAAAAAAACTATTGTTTTTCACTTAAGCTTAATAACATATTATAGTAACATATCAAAGTCCACGTTTCCAGTGCTTTTAATGTGTCACTTTGATGCTGTAATATGTAATTGCCTCGCAGCACAAATGACTCAGGCACAGCTTTGGAATATTTCTACGCGACCGAAACAGCACCATGCCACATTTATTTCCCTAATTGCATGAAAACTGTTTAAAATGATTGCCGAAAACATAAAAATGCTCACTTTACCTCTGAAAAATCATCTTGACAGCTGTTTATATCCCCTTCAGCTTTGGAATATTCAGCACTAATTGTTAAAAAATGGCTAAATAAACAGTTCATAATGAATATGACAATATTTGCATCCATGCACATCAAAAGAATTCCAAAGGAAACAGGCTGATGCCAAAAACGATAGCTAGTGTTGACGTCCGCGCAAACCTAGGGAATAAGGCGACTTTGTATTAGGAGACACAATGGCGATGTGCCAAAACAAGCTAGTTATATTTGCATTTAACTTCTAAGTATATAAATAGACTCCTGAGCAGTACACTTGATCTACTGTAGATATTTCAACCCCACTATCTACATTCTTGAATATGCTTCAGTATGCTAATGCACACAAATTATATAAAGTCTTGATTCCCTCCTTCCCCCCGAGGATGTTGGTCTGCAGCGTTCATCAGGTTTGAGATAAACACAGCAGCTGTAGCAGGCTGCGGTTTCCACCCACACTCTTATCGTGCTTTTATGAGAGCGTTTTAATGTCAAATGCTGTGCTCACAACACCAGTCTCCGCTGCTCTCCTAACCATGAAGCATGGTAGAACTGTGAATTCCTGCCGAATGTGTTAAGACCTCTGTTAAATGTTCTTAGCTCTGAGAGTAACCCTGGCTATACCACGCAGCTCTGGCCAGAGATACTGAGCTGTAAACAAGGAGGTGTTAAAGTTCATCTGGGATTCTGGCAAACCAAAGGATTATTTAACCCTTGTACGTCAATTTAATTAAAGTTACACAGAGGTCCTTAGAGGGAAAAAAAAATGTCAGTTACAAAAAAAATGGCATAAAATATTATAATAATAATTTTGAAACCTTCGCAACAGAATGGGAAAAAGCTGTTAACAAAGAATGCATGATTTTATGTGTAACTGACTGGAATTAAACAGTGGGGGTCATTTTTGTCCTTCTGGTCCTGGGTGTTGGCCTAATGTTGTGTATCTAGTAACTTATAAAGTAGATTTATGAAAGAAAATGAGTGTGAAATAAAATTCTAATAAAAATACATACTTCTGCCAAATTTTATGTTTTGTGCATTAACACAGCCAAAATTATCAATGGCGGTCATATGTGCTGCTTATAACACCTTGTTACACTCAAATTGTTCTGAGAAGATTGGAAATCACATGCAAGAACAGCAGCTCAGGTGTTATTCAGTTCATATGTTCCAGTTGGCAACATTGCTTTGTGGTTGATTTTTTTTTTTTTTTTTTTTTTCAAAAAAAGAAAAAAAGAATTTCTGGTCAAATTTGAAGACATAGCTCACCCAAAATGAAAATTATTTCATTACATGCTTTGGTATCCCTTTACATTCTAATGCAATGGGCTTCCTTTGAATCTTGGATATGCATTTGTTCTGACAGAACAGTAGATTAGTTTAGCAGTTTTCCATACTTGTGTGTTATTTAAGAGGCTTTGGGGTTTTAGTGTAGAGCCTGTTGTAGTTTATATGGCAATTAACCTTAAGTTTAACTGTTGCTCTGCTCCCTCTACTGGTACACATCCTCACACAACCAATACAGACGCACTTCACAGTGATAAAAAAAAACCTATAGGGATACCTTATTATTGCATGTAGGCTATTTTACTTAAGATTACCATGGCAACCAGAGTTTTCTGCAAAAAATTAAAAATGTGTGTATGTGTATATATATATATATATATATATATATATATATATATATATATATATATATATATATATATATATACACACACACACACACAGGTATTTTAGTAGGCTAAGTTATTGCTTGCTTTTTGCTAAATAAATAAATAAATAAAAATAATACCAAGTCCTAACTTATCAACTTGTCGGCGTTTTAAAACCTCAATAGATATATTTCACCTTGTATTTCAGTTACTGACAGCGATAAACCTGCGTTTTTTGAATGGGTTTCGCGCGCACAGCAATCAATCTGAGTAACGGTCGACTGCTTTCAAACGGATCAACCGTCATTAACTGACAATCGAGCGCGCGAGACGACGTTCACTTTCGGGGTTAATTATAAAGAAAGCGTAGTGGTTTCGTCGCGCCGCGGACAGTATAGTCGTTATGTTGAGCGTGACTGTGGATTCTCTCTCTCTCTCTCTTTCTGTGCTCTGCTCACTTTAAAGCAGTTATAAGCGCAGAGGACCCACAGACACCAGCAGCAAAGCTCCAAGCGCGGAATAACGTCCACTACCGGAGCCCTACGGGACTTTAACTGGCGTCTTTTTCAACCGAATCCTCAGGACGATGTTCCTTGTGCAGTACACAGGTACGCTGTCTTCAGTTTAACTTTATTTGATAGATTAGATACATTAAATGTGATCGGTCCCGTTTCCGAGGTCTATAGTACAGAATAGGGAGTCGCCCGTTGAGAAAGGACGTTACGGACAGAAAAATGAATGAAAACTCCGATAAGAATCAGCATCGCACACGGAGCACATGCGGGTTTCCTCACGAATCACTTCAGTGACTGAAATGCCATCGCGCTTCACTTTAAATACACGTCTTAGCGATGTCTCGCCGTTATATCAGCCGGGTCTTAATACCTAGTGAGCTGTCTACAAAGACAACACGGGCGGGTGCAGCCTTTGTGAGAGTCACAGACACTAGTTTACTCGGAATGCCCCCAAAATGCTGTTTAGGTTGGCATTGGGTGAGATTGAGACACAGCCATCGTCCTCCAGACGACATTAGAGCGCAGTCACTGACAGCTCCGTTGATTAAAACTGTTATGCTCCCGTTATAATGAGATTGAAGTGACATTGCAATTAACTATATTTGCTCGCCTGTGTTCCTGCATGTGGTTACTGTTCCCTGCAACATCTTGCCACATGCGCGTGTAATGCATCAAGCCATTACAGTGGAAAGTGGAAACCCGATCAGCGTGTCCACTGGAGTGAATTGCCATATAAAAATATTTTGGCTTGAAGTTTGCTGACCAGTGTCATTATTACTTGACTTGTAAGGAATTAATCCACGCTAGAGCTCAGAATAGCGACTGTAAGGTATGTTGTCAGTTCCAACGTTACAAAGCATGACTCAAATCTGTGTAGCTGTAAAGGTGCTGGCAAGATCAATGATTGTACAAGTTTGGTCTTGATATGTAGCCTATAGTCAGAAAATAGACTATAGACTTTGTTTATTCAAATACTCTTGGGTACTTGGGTGACACTTTAATGCAGTTCAATACATTAATATTAGTTAATGCATTAGGTGTCATGATCTTACAATTAAGTATTTTTACACCATTCACTAATCTTAATGATCAGATATTAAAATTGCTAATGTTAAAATGTTGAATATGTGTTCATTAACAAGATGAACTCTATTGCTCATTCTTACTTCATGTTTACTGTTGTGTTAACTAATGTTAAGAAAGTATACAACTTTATAGCTAGTGTTATATACTGTAAAAAATCTGCTAAAAGTATCCATGCACCTGCTATATTTGACATTATTATAACAAAGAACATTCAGTAACACTATACAGTAAGGTTCAAGTAGTTAATGTGTGAACCATGAACCATACATTACAGTGTTTATTAATCTTTGTTAATGTTAATTAATGAAAATACAGTCGTTAATTGTTAGTTCCTGTTAGTGTACAGTGAGCGCATTAACTAATGTTAACAAGCACAACTTTTTTAATAAAAACACATTTTAATAATACATAATAAATGTTGACATTAACATGTTAACTAAAGTAGTTAACTAATGTTAACCAATGAACCATTATTTATAAAGTGTTACCGAACATTCCTAAGCATATTACTTACATGAGATTTATTATGAAGCTTGTGTCCTTGATGTTGCATGGGGAATACCTCATTGTCAGTGAGAGAAGAACAGAAACTATTGTCAACCTTTGTTTTTAATCAATAACACAGCAGAGCATCAATCAAGGGTGCGTGTGAATATATATTGTGTGTGGATAAGATACTAATATATTTATATAGTCAGTTTTCTTTTCCTCCCCTATGCCTTTATATTGTGAAAGGGGTCCGGCATTTGTCAGAATAAACCTACTCAGCCTAACCTCAAGTGTGATGGAAAAAGCCTCTTATTGCTCTGTGACAGCCATGAACTTTCTCACACACAGCTCTTTTGGTGGGTAGGGAGTGGCCATTTAAATTGCACATAATGGATAGTCTCTGGGCTTTCGTGAAAGCAGAAGCAGCAAAATGAAAAAAGGGGAGGGCGGCACTGAAGAAGTGTAAAATGCATTTGTGACAAAGGTTACTTACGTAAAATGAAGCAAGAAAAGACTTGAGCGGTATAAATAGTTTGTGGGCAGATGTCTGTGGTTTGGTGATTCAGTGACTGTCCCATAAGAGTTGCCAAGAGGATTTAATGCACAAAAAAATACTTAAGTAAATGACAGTCCAGCACTGTATAAATCTGATAAACTCTAAAGTACTAAAGTAGCTGTGATTGTTCGGCTTCAGAATGAGTTCAACATCTGTGATTAAAAAGTCCTTGTCCAATAGATTGAAATAGATTAGAACTGTAATGTACTGGACTCTCAGATTAGTTTCAGTGTTAAGAGAAAAGTAAAAGATAAAGTAGCTGAAGTAAGGTGTTTTCGGAGATGGTATTACAGCACACCTGTTTGTAAACAACTGGGTTAAATATAATATTTTTGAAAAGGTGGCCCAGAATTATAGATTGGTCTTTCAAGGATCTTAAAATTGTTTCAGTCTTAAATATTACCATGGACACAAATAATAGAGTGGTCTGTCAAACCTGTTGCTTTGTCATACCAATGTTTGTCATTTATTTTTAACCCTTGTGGGGTCTTCAGTCATTTCTGACTGGAGAATTGTACATTTTGAATTAAATCATAGCTTCACCAGAATGGTACGAAACTTGGTGACTTTTATGTCACTTGGTATGTGAACACACAAAAAAATTGTAGGCATGATTCGAAAAAGCAAAGTGGTTGTAAAAAAATAGTCACACTCATGGTCTTCGGTCAAAAATGACCAACCATAGGAAATGAATGGGAAATAGGAAAAAAAATCAACATTTTTGTGTGTACAATATTCAAATACCCAACAATGCAGAAAAAATTGCACCGCAATGAAGGGGTGAAACTCTAAAACATCTAGAGTGCAAAATCACCTCACACACGCGTGGACACACACACACACACACACCCACACACAAAGGGGTGAACACACAAAGAGTGGCACAAAAAACAAACACACACTGAAATGCACCTTTTGACTGTTGTGATTGTTATATGTAAAATAAAATCAACAATTCAACTACAATGCAGTAAAAAAAGTGGACAGCAATGAAGGGATTACACTCTAAATCATCAAGAACCTAAAACAGATACATCCCCTCACACACTTACTTACGCACACTCACAGTCACATACAGAATCATACATACTCAAATGAATTGGTATGCTATAACCATACAGTCAAAATGAGTCAGAAGACTGAAATAAGTGGTTAAAATCAAGTCAGACCCAGAAGGATTAAGCTCTGATAAAGCATTCCTGTTAATTTTTGTTACATTTTTATAGAATTTTAATGTTTTGTGTTCATGTTTTAGTGTAGAAACAATAATTCAAAAAACTGCACTTCAAATCAAACATTTTAAACCATCTAAAAATATAAACCTTGCCAAAAAAGTAGTCTTTGAGAATGCCTATATACATTTAAATCCACAACCTAATAAAAGTAAACAATTATGTATAATAACAACTAAGGAATTCACAAGCCTCTGGAGTCCTATACTGGAATCTAGTGGTTACACCATGGAATTACAGGGTTTCCTTTTATTTTATTTATTTATTTATTTTTTTTGCTCTCACCAGGAGGTTCTATTCTGCCTTCAAAAAAATTTATTTTAAAGGCCTAGTCTCTATTTTAATCTGATATTGAAAACCAGGAGGTTCTATTCTGCCTTCAAAAAAATTTATTTTTGTGGAATAGTATATTTTTTTATCTTTCAATGGGAAAATTTATCATAATTATTGCATAAATATTAATAAGTAATATTATTGAACAAAAATATGTTAGATTGATTTTACTGAAGAAAAAAAAAAAGTTAAATTTCAGGTGTTTGTTCACCTTTGAGTTTGATTTAAGGTGTTTGTTAATCTTTGATGAGTGGTGAACAGGGGTTTGTTTGTGGTTTGTGTTTCTGGATGCTCTCTGTGAAGTGTTTGCTATAATAATCTGTGTGAATCACCTTGGTTTGTCCTTGTGCGTCTTTAGAGAATTTTCCTGTAGAGAGCAGATACACATTTATCAGACCCCATTTAATAATTTTCCTTGAAGAAAAGTAGTATTAAAACTGTAGAGAGCATGTCAGTAGTGCATTTAAGAGTGAATTTTGGTCTAGATGTTTTGAAAAACATTAGCTGAAGTTATTCATTTTTAATGAGTGAGCAATTTTTTACAATATAAGCTGTAGCAACAACAATATTGAGAAAAGTTTAACGTTATGCTAATTAGCTGTGACATACCAATGGGAGTGAAGACACACATGATCCGTCTCCTGTGAGATACTGTAGTTGAGGGTAGGCAAGACTTCACTCTTCGATTTCACTCTTCTATATAATTTGTCTCTGATTAGAGTGATGCAATAAAAAAAAAAAATAATGATGCATGGAAAAGCTTGTCAGAAATTGTTGGCATTCTGAGCGAGTTTGATTCATGCATTGTTAATTGCTCACTGTTCATGATATCATGCATTATTCACTGCTGCAGTTTTATATACAAGTGCTTTCCCGTCCAGAATCTGATGACTTGTCAAAATAAATTGACATCAATGACATTATATATACGGCCACCAGTAACATTAGGCTATCTAGAGGCCTAGCAATCAACAATACAGTGAAAATTGCAGTCAGTGGAATAATAAATACAGATGGTCTGAATTATCATTACACTGTATAATTGACTGCAGTTACGCAGATACATAATCATATTGTGAATATGTAATCATATTGTAAATGCATAATCATATTACTTTTCCAAGCAAAACAGGAACTTCAGGATTTACCATTTTCAAAGTCGCTTGATGATTGAAAACAGTTTGATTTATTATTTGTATTTTTGCCATAATTGAGTTTGTTGTACTCTCATGGTTCTCCACATGGCAGTCGCTCCAGCAGTTTGCACAGGTCTACGTCTTTCTGTGCTTTGCTAATTAAAAGCTGTGGTATTCGTGCTAAGGAATGGTGTACCTGATAATTGGCACTGCAACAAATGCTCCTTTGTGTTGGATAATGAAGTGCCACATTGCGCGGAGTCCTGCTGGGTAAGCGTTTTCAGCACTGTTTTTATTTAGTGTATTTTCCTTTTCATTACAAGAAACCTATGCATAATGAGAGGCTAGTTGTAAATATTTACTCTATTTGACAGTTTCAGCTCCAAAATAAAACAATGAATATAAATTTAAGTTAAATCTTATTTGATGGCATTAAACAGACCACTTTTTAACTGTAAGCAAAATTTAAATTAGCCTGAAGGATCACACGAAGACATAGTTTTGAAACTTGTTTAAATGACATCCATAGAAGTGCTCAAGCCATCTCAAATTCTGATGAGAAATGCATATGAGATTTTCTTTTAAGCCTAATTGTTGTTTAGGAGGCCCTTCGCGTATTTGTTTGGCTGTCTCCTCTCAGACGTGCCAGAGCACAACAAGGCGGTTGGGTCTCTCTCCATCTGCTGATGCTAAACATTCTGTCCCAACACATTTTAATTGTTCAACAATTAATTCTTGCTAAATCTGTTGCTTCTGTAATCATGTATTGGTAACATTTAATTGGTAGTTCATTTGTATACTGTGTCAGTGTTTTCTGCACCATTTTGAAATGTGAATTTGAGTTTGCATTCTGGATTGGATGTGATGCAACAAAAAGACTATATGTACTGAATAATAATGTGTAATGCACTGTACAAATCATGAGCAGATTTCTCTTATGAACCATTTCTTTTAGTGAACAGTAAAGACCAGTTATGAATAGTACTGTTACTGGTTTGAATCATCCTTCACAGAATGAATCTATCAGTGCAGTTAATGAATGTATATTTGACTCACATACTGAACAGCAAGTTATGTTAAAGATAGACATTTCCAACATATTTAATAGCAGAGCCCCTTCATTTGAAAATCTCTTTTGCTGAAATTTGATGTGTGTGAATTTGTGAAGGAGCGCTCTGATCATTCGGGCGGTGGGTCAAAAAAATATATATAAAAATAAAACAAACAGCTTCCAGGGCTCTCAAGCAGGGGAGGAGGTTCAGGTTTAAGTGTCTGTGACAGCAGCTCCTCGCACTCAAATGTTTTCTGAAGTGGAAGTGTGATACTAAACTAGAAGATTCAGCTCAAACCCCCAGCTACTAACAAGGTCTTATCACTTCAAGTTTAAGGAAGCAGGCATAATGGCCGAGAGGATCCGCTATCCCCTTGCAGTGATAAATAATGGCCTTGAATCTGGCAGAAGCACAGAACTTGTGTTCAGAGGGCCTAAAAAACTAATAAAGTGAGACAGCAAGAACAAGCTCACTGTTCATTATTGACAACCATCTTTTGGAACACGGGAGGCATCTAATTTAACCTCGTGGTTCACAAACAGGAGCAACATGCCATGTTTCTGTGTGCCTATCTAATTCAACCCCTCAAGGTTTTCCTCACGAGCTCTGGCAGCAAAGCATGCTGGATCGCCGAGGGCCAAACCCAGCCACTGGAGATGCACTAAGCCTTGGTCCACCTCCCAGTTTGTGATGGAGCAGATCGGTGGCTTAAGGGCCGCCATGCACTGTTGCCGGGTCTCTGCTGAGATGACAGAGCCAAAATGGTGAGCTCTTCTTCTGAGGCGCTAGTAATATTGTGCATCGCTGCTGTAACACACAACGGTGCTAGAGATAAAGCGAACCCAAGTTTTTGTCGTTACTATGGTATTTTTTTTCTTCTTCCTTCCCTGCGCTGCCAGGAAAAACAATTGGAAGCAGCACGGTGTATACCATGATGGATCGTCCAGAAGATGCAGGATACTACATCTCTCAAGTGTGCCTGTGTTTGCTAGGGCCCCTGAGAATGTGCCGAGATGCAACCGCTAGCTCACTGTAGATAATGGAAAAAATCACATGTTCCTACTATTTTTCATCTAATACTATAAATCTGCACTGAAATTGCTTTTTTCGTTTAAGCCTGAGTCACTAGGTAACTCATATAATGCACATCCTCAAGTAAAGAACTTTCCTTTTCATGCACTTCTTGCTGGAACCTTTCTTCACCTCGTGCCCTTGTTTCATTGAACTCTGAAGAACTGTGTATTTTCTTTTATTTCTGTTTTTGTTTGTTTTCCTGTTTTCAGTGTGGATCAGTGAGTCTAGTTTACTCCAGTTCTGACTCAGTGATTTTCCGTTTTCAATGTGGTTTGGGTTGGAGCTCATCAGCTGCTATTTTTGCTAGTTTTGCATAAACTCACAAACCACTAAGAACACCTTCTTTCATTAGGAGTCTAAAACACTTTAAAAAAAGCTCAAATCCAACCAACAATTTGTAGAATGAATGAACGGCTCAGTGTATGATTTGAGGTCAGGCGTCAAAGGAAAGGCTGTAACTTTTACTAGTCTGACGTTGCCACCAACCAGCCTCCATGCAGTTAAAACAAGATTGCTCAACCCTTTAAAAGGGGCTTTTTATGTTGTTGTTGTTGGTGGTGTTATTTTTATTATTATTATTTTTTTTTTAAGTGAGTTTTGTCATTGTTTCCAGTCCCCAGGATTGGCTTTGCACATTAAAAGACAACATATCACAAGGTGGGATGATTTACTTCTGGTTTTGTCACTAACTTTATTGCTATCTCTATTTTTACCGTAGGAATGCATGCTGTGGCGATGACCCAGTAAATCTCACTATGCTTGTAAGGGAGGTCAGCGTTGGCTTACAGCTTGAGATCTCTCATTACTTTTTTGTATGTGTTTTGACCTTATATCAACCTTGATGCTCCACAGTGCTGCAAATCTGCAAACTTTCAAAACTGCATTCTGTTTATTTAGCGAGTTAAGCTCTTTAGTTTGTTCACAGGGGAAATTTTATGAAATTTAATTGTTTCCATTTGATACTAAGCATTTTGTGCTTCTGTTTGTCTTTTTTATCTGAAAAGTTCACAAGACCTTTAGAGGTGAACCAGGGGTTGACCATAGACATTCAATTTGTAGTCCCAAAGAATCGGTTGCTTCCTAAATTAATTTGACAAAACTTCAGCTTCATTATTCATCCCCGTTCCTTTATCGAACTACTAACACACTTTAAAATGTTACTCTATTCAGACTGTGTAAAACAGGATTACCATAGTGTTTGTATATCATGGTCTCATTCTGTATATGCAGTTCTATTGATAGTAACAAAACCTCTTGAGGGTACAGAGTAACCAAAAACATCTCTACTTCATGTTAAGAACATTCACCTTTAGATGATGTCTAATATCATTTAGGAATGGGGTATTGTTTTCTATGAACATCTGCCTCTTCATGAAGTTTAATTAATTTAATTTTCATTTTGGTAATAAAATGCACTCCAGCTCTCAGTATTTTCTTGGACCTTCTTGCAGTGCTAAAATGCCTCGGCGAGACTTAAAACAGCCAGCTTGCTCTCATATTCATGGAGCCGCAACGGGATGTGGCTATTCACAGTCAGTAGCTTCACACCAGCAGGAAGAAGGTGGCAGCACCAGTGTTTTAGAGGGGACACACCTGGTGTTTGGATGTGCAGCTGCTGTGATTGGTTTACTCTAGTCTGCCAGTTCAGCTCTCGCAGAAGCCAGGACCACCGCTGGCCCTGAAGATAATCCATCTGTCAGCACCTGTCATCTGGCTCCCCTGCGCCCCTGTACCCACATGGCCGTGTTGACACGGGGATTCAGCATACATCTGGGTTACATCACTGAGGGTGACTCAGCCGAATCCATTGCAGGTCTAAGTAGCCTCTCTTCAATAAATGTGAAATGTCAGTGGCATTCTTGAGCTATTGACAAAATGACTGACCTCGTCAACTGGGAGCTGAATGCACATGATGGGTGCTTTTCTTGGGGCACAGTCCGAAACGGTGACCGCTGAGGTCAGTGACGAGCAGGAAACTGAGGAGCTGCCAGCGATTGACTGAACATCATGGCACTGAACATTACAGCCATTACAGAAAGAAAGTAATTGGATCCACAAATCAGCAGATGGGTACAGGTTTATAGTGGCACACAGCTTTATGGCCTTATATTTCAGGGCTTGGAAGGAGAGGAGGACGTCACAACCATTTTGACATTGTGGGTAGCTTTTGACAGTGGACAGCACACTCATGCTTCTAAGCCTTCAAGGGCCTTGTTTTTGGCTTTGTGGGTAGCTTTTGAAATTTGTTATGATTTTATTGGTTGTGTGGATTTCTTTACATTTGTCTATACATCACTTAAACAGATCAGTGAAGTTCTTAGGGGCCGTTCACACAGAACACATTTTGCAACTTCAGTGTGCTACTTTTCCATTGGTTTTCTATGTAAACGTTCTAGATGGATGTGTATGACCATTGTCATTCACATCTTGTGTCTCCCACATGAGCACCTCATTTTTAAGATGCCATGTCAAGTTAAAAGAATTTCAACTTTTTCATGTAGTGTCACTCATCAATGTCAGTTCCAAAACAGTGGACCAATTAGAAGACCCTGGAGGCGGAGCAAGCATTGCTTTTGTTTACAGTAGCAAGTTGGCATGACAGCTGTTTTATTTGATGGCTTTTTAAAAAACCATTCAACATACGTTCTGTGTAAACTGTGCTCCTTAGCATTAAATTTTTTACTTTTCCATTGTAATGTATTTCTGAGTGTTTGATTCTTTAGTTTGGTCATGAAAAATGGTGACTAGGCTGATGAAGATTTTGGAGTCAAAAAGAAGTGATATTGGGGATTTCAGCCAGGAAAGAAAGTTGTTTCAGAGGTGAAGTAAGTTGTCCCAAAGACTGTTTTTCCCATTAGAACGGGCGCGGTAATTTGTAAATTTAATGTGTCTTGCTTCCATTGTCATCCGCCTCCAGCTATTTTTAGCCATACAAAACAGCTCGTTTTGCTGCTGCAAAACTGGTGTTTCTTATCATATTATTTTAATCTATTGTCTTAATTATAAACACACTGGGTTGTAGCAAAACCAATTTTACCATTTATTGCACTTTGTTATTCTTCCTGTTATTTTACCACGGCTAATGAAGCGGAAGTGTCACACATTCACAGAAAACAGCTTACTTCCGCATTGAAAAATAAGGTAGATAGAAAACCCAAGACATGTCACTCGAATAGATTTGAATGGGGGAAAATGCAACACTCAATATGGCTGCTGTATCAAAGAAAGCCCCACCTTCTGAATGAAAGAGCCAATCAGTAAATCGGTAAAGTCATCGCGTCAGCTGCCGTTAGAAGTCCCGGTTGCTATAGAAACAGTTAAGATTCAGAGATGCACGCTTAGGACTCCACATTCTTTTTGTGCCGGTGGGTATATAGGTAGTTTAGTTTCGTAGGTAGAAAGTTGTTCTCAGATTTCATTGGTGATTTCAAATATGAAATTTAATCGAAAGTTTGATGAATAGTTTAGGAGAATTTGATGTTTCCCCCATTCAAAGAGATAGGAGCTGCATTAGCATGCCCGAGAGGCGTTTCAAAGATGGCCCCCGAGTGACATGACTTGCCTTAAAAGGGACTTTGGTTGTCCTCCCAGCAAGGTCTTTGTTTTGAGTCTCGGCTGAGGCAGGGGCCCTTTCTGTGGAGTTTGCAAGTTCTTCTCGTGTTAGCATGGGTTTACTCCGATTCCTCCGAAAAGGATCCGTGCAATGTAGGGACAATCGGTTTGGAGGATCAATAAATGTTTACATTTTTTTTTGGGAATAATTTGCATCAATTATGTAAGTAACTAAAGTCAGTTCTGATTTGGTATTGACTCAGTAGTGTTAGCTGATGGCATTAGCTTGGTTTGGTATGAATCTGGATGAATTTTCATTCTGTAAAAGATGTGCTGGTGTACAAGGTGATTCATGTATTTCACATTGAGTACTGAGATTGCCACATTCTTTATGCCATTTCCTGGAGATACTTTTTTCTCCTAGTCTTGCTATTATTTGTGTGTTTGTTTATAGCAGAGCAGTGAGTCTCCCCCAGACACTCAGCCAGGGAAAGTATGAAGGGTCAGGGGAAAGGAAACAGCGTGATGTGACTGAAAAGCAGAAACACGTCAGCACACCATCTTTTGTCAATTTTTATAATTCTCCCATGTCTCTCACTCTCACTTTGCCCCTGTCCTTTCTCTCTTGTTGCCCCTTGTTCTGCGCCATTGTCACTGAGAAAGAGGGAAAAGGTAGATTAATTGTTTTCTACAGGTAAGAGAGGCATCTCCGACGGGCTGCTTATTTCAATCACGGCGAGGTCCCATATGCTCTGTGAAATCTGTTCCTCTTCTCCGGGAGTGTTAGCGTGTTCAGTGAAGCGACACTGCATTAAGACAGGCCTGGGCTGGCTTCCAGGAATACCGCGGTACCACCAGCTGATCCTCAGCATCCACAACACATTCATCTTGTATGTGGAGCCGTGTCTAAAATACCTTCCCCAGCGAGACTTTCTGTGCCCTTGGCCAAAGGGTTTGTTCCTTATGTAATTAAAAGTCAGAGAAAAAGAATGAATCCCGAGACCGTCTTTACGAGTTCCACAAACATTCAGCTTCTGTGTTTATGCTTTTGTCCCTGAAGGAAGATTGAGGTTATTTTGGGTGCCAGTGCGCTTTGGAATTCTTTAATAAATATTATTGTTCCTTTCTTTCTTTGAAATATTTATTTCATGATCACCATCATAGCCAAAGTCTGAGCCTGAGCCAGATTTGCAAAGTCTATGGGAAGGCGAAGCCCAACCCAGTCAGTCAGTCAGTCAGTCAGGTATCTTTGCCTGTGAATGTCTAGTCAAGCCAATCCAATTCAAATGGAAAGACTTGAGGCAAGACATTCTTTAGTTTTCTTTTTTTAAGATTCTCATCCTAAAGAAATTATGTTATCAAAAAAAAAAAAAAAATCCAATCCTGTGAAGCCACTGTTTGTTGTTTGGCCTAAACACAGAGATTTATCATGGGATGGTTGAATTACGGAGCTGTTCTTTGACAATTGTCGCCAACTCACACTGACAGATGTCTGGGGCTGATTTCACCCCTGGGGCTGGTGGGGCTGTCAGATCGGAGGGGTGAGAAGGCTGATGAAAACATCACATAGAGAAATGCTTAGTGAACCTAGTCAGATTTTCTCTGTGTGTGTGAATCTTAAACACTAGTTTAAAACTTCAATCTAGAGCAATCTGAATGAAGCTCTTGTTTGTTTTTCACATATTTTTACAGAGCAGAATTTCATGTAGCAGAATGCATGTGTACACAGTACCGATCATATCCATTATCTTGACTGATTTTTCTGGTAGTACTTAGCCAGTTGCAGCAGTGGCACAATTTTAGCAGATTTTATTTTATTTTTTCCTTTTTTCCTTAAGGCTAAGTGAATCAGGGAGTGCATTAAAGATACTGTCTTTACACTTTGGTCTGATTAGTTCTTAACTACATGGATCTGTTGCACCCTAGATGATTTTCCATCATGGTTGGGTAACAGTTAGTCAGTAATGGACACTGTGATTATGTGTTTTAGGAGTGGGACATTAGCATAAATAAGCCATGTTTTTCCTTTAATGAGAAAATTGTAATCGAGCCTGTTTAAAATGGTAAGACTTGGAGGTGAAAGTAAGGGTAAACAGAATTTTTTCTCAGGCTCCTGTGGGATTGACATTGCTCATATCTCTGGGGTGTCATTAGCTGTGTCATTGACAGATCCATTTTTCTTTTCACCTGCTGTGTAGGTTGGGATGCCTTGTGGATGCTGAACAAGTTGCCTGTGGTTTTGAGTGCCTCAATCAATTCAGTTCTTTCTGTCTAGTCAGGAATTGTTGCTCACTAGATGCCAGTGAGCTTCTTGCTATTGTTATCCATATGTGTGTGGAGAAATTGCCAGAAAAGCTGTCGTTTTATTCCCTCACTTATTTTATATATATATATATATAATTTTTTTATTTTTAAAGAAATGGCTTGTAGTTTTTGCATCTTCACAGCAGCTACTTGTCACTGACCAATCAGAGATTATTCACAACCAATCAAATCATTTACACTATCTTTTATGTGTTCAAAACCACAGATTTTTGTTTTTAATACATGCTATTGCACCTAAACTTAAGATCATTTTATTCTATTTTGTTTTAATATGATTATTTTTATTAGCCTCTACTTCCTTGCAACACACAATACAATATTTATACAGTAATTGCCTCATATGAGCAGGTGTCATTGCCATATTTGTCCATTACTGCGTTCTTTGAAGAATACTCTTTAAAGTCATTCGTTTGTGAATAAGGTTTGTTTTTGCATGAATACAATAAAGGCGACTCAAACAAAGATATGTTGACTTGTTATTTCATGTTACCCCAACCTTGTATATATTTTCCCTTATTCAATCCAAACTGCAATTCTTCACACCATGCCGCTGTCGATTCAGTAGCAGCGCAGTGCCGCAGCTTAATTGTGTTTCAGAAAACACCGATATGGGTATAACCTAGTCTCTGGAATATCATTTGTTGATTTTTTTAATTAATTATTTATTTATTTCACAAGTCATCGTGTGGTCGCTGTCTTGCGGTAACCAGAATGCAGCAACTAACCTCTGAACAATTGATCTCTTGCGTCTTGGGGGGAGGCAGATGACCTTCAGGCGTTTCTCTGTGTGTACGTGTGGGCGACTTCAACTGTTAGCAGACTGCTGGTGAATATAAACTGCAGAAGCAATGACAGCCCCACATCAATCTTTCTGCCTCCAGTCAAATGTTTGCTTTAGCTCACTTTGAGGGATTAAAATTTAATAGTGGTGAGCGGCGAAGCCCCTGGAGATATTTCCTTCATTCTCATCAGCATGGAAACCGTGGGAGGGGCCAACTAAACAGACAGCAGTAGATCGGAGTGTGTTTCTTGGTTGGACGTCCATCCCCCACTGCACACACAGCTGCCCACTCCTCGCACTGAAGAAAAAGAAGAATGAGGAAGGAAACGAGCAAGCTATGTCAGTACTCAAGTGATGCTGACCCATGCCATGTGCATTAGTCTCCTGCTCTGTTTACTTTGGATGGGTAATTATACTGGCGAGGCATGTCAGTATTGTTTTCTGTTCACTCTTTTTTTTTACCATGTCCTAATCTTCTTGTAAAGCCAGATAATTAATAGCGGGTCGACAGGGGGAACCTGTGGTTGTCATGTTAATGGATCGGATTCAGATTGTTGAAGCAACATCTCTCTGTTGCAGTGAGTTGGAACTCGACAACTGATTGTCTACTGACTGATGACTCAATATAGAAATAAAAATTTGTCTACTAACAAAATAACCGCATTACTGTATCTTTTATCCTGGATCAACATATTTGCAGTTGTTTGTTGGTGCCGTGACCCAGTTTTCATAAGTTGTTTTTTTGGCCCAAGTTGATGTGTTGTAGTAAACTAAAAATGTTTTTCTAGTGCGTTTTTTTTTTATCAACATCAGCTGTGCATCAAATAAATTATTGCATCAGATTAGTTATTGAAGGCTTTAGTTTTGAGCAGCATTGGCTTGCTTTTATGGATGTATTGTTTAGAGTCACTCAACACAGTTGCAATGCAGTTTTTCTCTTACAGGAGAATCTAGACTTTGGCGACAAATTGGTTTGCATCACCTTTGATGTGCAAAAGTTGACATTTCGCCCAAAGGTATAAGACTCACAGTCAGATTTAAGGGATATACTATGCATCTATTGGTCAGCACAGGGTGTAATGCTCAAAATGCCCTTGGGCACACTTAAAAAGGTCTTTCACAATCTGTCACATATAGGCACAAAGCCTAACATTCATTAGCTCACAGCAGTGCAGCCAGATTGAGAAAAGGGATTTAGGTCCACTGTTCATTTTAGGTCCAGTCTGCTGAATGTTAAAGAAGTAAAGGAGTTCTGTTTTGCTGAGAGAACAAAGGAGCCAATTGAATTAGTGTTGCTTAGTGGTTGCCACACTACTGTATGTGCTTTTCATTGTGATAACAAAACTCAAAATGCTTGTAGGTAAAAATACTTAAAACCTCTTATAGGAGTTGGATGTATGACCAAAATCTTATATCACAGTATAAGTCAGTCTATATACAGTAATGCTCTATTTCGCAATATCGTTATTTTTGCAGAAACATTATATTAAAGAAATATTAATATAATAATATAATTAATATAATAAATATCAATGTGATGTAATACACATTTGTGCACTTTCCAGTGAAATAAATGGTAGGTGTTATAATTTTTGTAATTATTTTTCTCTTTTTAATGTGAACTTGAAAGATTGCAAACCAAAAGATCAGTTTATTTATAACATATGACTGATATATCTGGCCGTTGTGCAAAAACAGCTTCATGTTATGTAATACATCAGTTGAACAGAGTTGAATTTTATCTTAATGAGACAAGTTGTTATGTTGCTCAGAAACTATAAACAACTAAACTCACGTTCACCATGCTAATGACAAGTTCTACCTCGTCTGGATTTGTTTGTGACAGTTCTCACTGTATGTTTGCATTATTCCATGATTCATCATTGCTCTTGTATATAATGACAGGTTACTGCATTCACGCTGCCCCCTTTCTGTTTTTCCATCGGAAGAAAGTATTTTATGAAGACATTAACTTACCACAAACACTTCTTATTCAGGAAATCTGATTCCAAACTGATTTAAACAATTTATATTTTGCACTTGAGGTTTAGATGCTGTTCCATTTAGATTATAATTACCATTTAGATGTAAATGTGATCATCCTCCTCATGCCAATTACATTTCATAGCAATCAAGTTTGTAATACTTCTCAATGGCCATCTCATAATTTGCTAAGAAATTCTCAATGCAGTAACTGAAAAATCACATTATTTTCTATATAGAGCCATAGGTCTGTTGTGTCAATGTGAAAGTGTTGTCCCCGTCTGTCATCGCAGTTACGCGTCTCATACCCTACAGATGCTGTATGTGTGAAACAGACCTCAAATGAGATAATGCTGAAAAAAGACTGTTTTAGTTTGGCTGATGAATCTTCACACTTTGGATGCTGCTAACTTTGCTTATGAAACCTTTTCACTCGAAATGTTCCTGTTACAACACTTTTTTGTCTTTTTGCTATAATTTCCCGTGACTTGAACCAAAGCGCCCCACTATGAATGCATAAAACACATCATCGTGATTTGAGACTAGAAGGTGATGGGCTTGGCGGTATTTCGTTAAACAGAGTTCCTGCTAACCTGACAGCCTTTCTGTGGCATCTTCTATTTTTACAAGATTTTTGTCATTGCTAATTATTCTAGTTTAGCCTCATTGTCACTACTGAGGAGCAGGAAACGAGGACTTGACGCCAACTGCTACTGTTTCCTTCTTTTGTCACAACAGGCTCCAGGGCCCAGGGCAGACTTTTGTCCATTGGCTTTATCTTCAAATTGAGTTATCTTGTCTGAATCAGGTCATTGCACTTTTGGCTCTTAAACTAAAAGAGAAGCTCATTGTAATTGGGCCCAGATAGAAACAGTTCTTCTTCAGTAGTCAACAGTAAGACATTAATAGGTTTCTATTCTAAAGCCGATGGCCAAATGAAATCTTTTCCCTTGATTTCTGTCATTTAGGTGACTTGTAATGCTTTTAACCACCTGTGGTGTTGATGTGCGTAATAGGCTGAGTTTTCTAGGATTTATGCTGTCCCATGGATTCACCCATTCACTTGAAAGGCCTTTACCAGGAAGATTGGCAGGCAATTTGATTTCTGGTTTTGTAATTTAGCTCTAATGGTGGAGTCCTGAAATAGATGTGGTTTATAGTCAGAGTTAAATAATATTCCATGACATAGGCTGAGGATAAGCTTGTCTCTCTGTTCCCTAAATAGAAAGCTGATTTGTTGTGTATCTGGCAGTGTGCATGCCTGTAGACTGGTTCCTGGAGGCCCAGAATCAGCACTGGGGAAATCGATTAAAAACAAGTCAGGCCACCCTTTGTAAACTATATTTTAATGCAATATTTATTTCCTCATAGAGCATCTATTGCAAAGGTGGGTGTTTTACGATACAATATCAATGTAATCCTCTTCCATGAGTCATGTCACATTTTCATTTGCATTTATTTACTAATGCATTTGCTGGGTGTTTATTTCCCTCGGTGATTGTCTACTGAACCTTTTTTTTTTTTTTATTATTATTATTAACATAATATGACAGAAAAACAAATCTGTAAGACTAGCTGTCAGTACCATTTAAAATTATATGTGTGAGAATAGATTTTATTATTTTATATTATTTTTTTTTTTTTTTTTTTTTTTTTTTTTTATTATAAAAATTTTAAAAATGTTTTTATATATTATTTATTAACATAATATAATAATAATAATAATAATAATAATAATAATAATAATAATAATAATGCATTTTATTTGATGGTGCCTTTCTAAACACCCAAGGTCACCTTACAGCAAGCAAAAAGATAAAAAAGAAAAACAAAAGACAAACAGATCCTGCCAGCATTACAAAGTTCAGCAGGACAGCTCCATACATACATAATAAATATGGTAGAGGCTTAATAAGAGCAACTCATAAAAGAGCCTGTGTAAAGACTCTTAAGATGAGATTAAAAAGTAAAAAGGGAGTTCCATAGGCAAAGGGCCACAAAACTTAAAGTTCTTGGTCCCATGGTGCTTAAGCGTATAAGCGGCGACGCAAGAGAAATCGAGAATGAGGATCTGAGAGTGTGTGAAGGAGTATTGATGTGGAGAAGGTCAGTTAAGTATGGAGGAGCAAGGTTGTGAACTGCCTTAAATGTGAGAATCAAAGTTTTTAAATCAATGCAATACTTTACTGGTAGCCAGCGTATATGTTGGAGAACTGGAGAAATGTGCTCAATAGATGAAGTCCTAGAAAGAACACAAGCTGCCGAGTTCTGAACTAACTGGAGATTATGGAGTTGTTTTGAAGCAAGGCCAGTAAGGAGAGCATTAAAATAATCGATACGTGAGGTAACCAGTGCATGAATAAGAACTGCAGTATTATTCGTTGTGAGATAATTAATGTTACACAGGTGGAAATATTTAAATAAATTCAGCCTTGTTGAACAGAAGAGATTTTGAAAAACATTTAAAAGAAACAAAAACAAGAAGAAACACAGAGTCTGAAAAAACAAAGAAAAAACAATATTTTATTAGCCTCATTTTAATTCATTCCTCCCCTGATCTGACAAGGTAATGTCTGTGTCTGATATAGAATAATTATGGAAAATTGCACTCATATTCAATAAAATAAGTGCATCTGATAGAGCAGAGTGCATCTGTGGCAGACCTTGTTGAGTGAATATGGTGCTCTGACTCTAGAGCGATGGAAGTTGTGATTGTGGGCTTCAGTCTGTTCATGGGAGCATCGACTGTGTGGGTGGATTTGTTGTAATTTAACAAGGATTAACCTTTCTAGCACTGCCTACTGAGGAGAAATCTGCAAACCTCAGCCCAGCTGTTACCACACACTATGATAAGAGGATTTGGAGAAATGTAGTGAAGTTTGCCCTAACAATGCTTCTAAATGATTGCAAATGTAAGGCATTTTGAATTCAGATTTATTCCTTCATTCGATTTTGGGTGAGGTGTGTTTTCTGCTAGCGGTTGTCTTGATACTACATCCTCATCTCTGATTTACACTTTGATAGTTTCACGCTGTATAATGCAGTTGACATGAATTGCAGTTTTAGCACGTGTTTATGTGAATCAAATCGTTCATATAGTCTCATCCTCAAAATTAATGAAAAGTGAAGTTAAGAAAACGTCTTCACACACATAGCGTTGTGTGATTTTTGCAAGGCTTTTCTAATTATTTTAAACAATCAGCTTGTTGTTCAATGTGTGTACAAAGGTGGACATAAGAGATGAACATGACACATTGGCTTTCATCAGTGCTGTTGGTACAATGATACTTTAACTGAGTTTGTTTCTCACTAATGCAATTGTGATGTCTGAAGGGGCCCGGTCTACCAGTATATGTTATTAGTGTGATGTTATGGACTGTTGTCTTGGATTCATTTCAGAGAACTGTTAAATTGTAATCCATAGCCAGACTAATTGCCCCCATCCTTTATGGTCTTAATGGCCTGTGTGACCTTTATTGTTTCCTCTGTCTGAAAGGCTTGTTTGCTGGGGTCTAAAGAGAGGCTTTCAAGTGGGACCACTGGGCAGAGATTATACAGTATGTGGCACATGTTAACTCACTCTAATATATTTACTGTATATTATCTGCACTTAAGTTCATGAAGCAAAAAGGAGTGAAACGTCAGAATTGGAGATCGGAACATAGTCCGATGGTAATCATACGGCCCAGTGTTACTGTCGCTCTTCATTAGTGACGCATTTCTCTGTGAGAGTATGAGGGAATAAATGTGTTCTCCAAGAAATAGCGGCCCACCAATTACCGAGCAGGCTTCCGGATCTGAACCACTCAGACAGAAAGAGCTAAAAATGGATCCATGTTCTGACTCTTGTTCTCTGAGGAGTGCATCATGTTTGTGGTACACATATTGCGTCAAACTTCCTGAGGAATCGTATTCTTTATATTTTTCTTAGTCATCTGACTTCTTACGAAAGTATTGTTAAATTGTGAACATTGAAAATCCAGTAAATTAGGCTGAATAGGCTGAATAGACTGAACTGGTTCTCTATAGACTTGTAAAGTACAGTATGATTTGGCACAGCAGACCCTGATGCGGCTTGCGTTCCCGCCACCAACAGTACCCTTACTTGATAGTCAAGTTAAGTCACCCGCAGTACATACAATATAGACTGTATAAAAGCAGTTTTAGGCCCCGATCACACAGAATGCTTTTTTTGCAGTGAGAGGCATCTTTTGAAATTGTTTTCTATTGGCAGTGAGCGTTTTGCGCGCTGTTTATGGTCGGTTCGCGTTTTAGATGTTTTTCTTTTTTTTTTGCATACTGTACTGTACTGAACGGGAACTGCTCGGATAAAACAAGGCTTATATAGGTCTAATCATTATATCTCAACATCTTTTACATGCTCTGCTTTACCATCTGCTTTGCTCGTGGAAGTTTCTGTTAGTTTAGATCCTAGGGTCGTATTAGAGTGATGATTCAGTTTGCCCTCCATCGTCTACCACAAAGTTAGAATTTGCACCGCTGATGTTGAAACCTCAGCTCAGTGAATGAAACCGTGATCCATGGGTCTTTAGGGAATATTGGAAGCAAAACACTGAATGTTCTGTTTGTTTTGGTCTTTTGTTCGTTTTCTTTTTTCTTCTGGTATTTTGATTGTATGATATGATTAACCTTCAGCAGTCGATATTTTGTAATAACAAACATTCCCATTCATGAAGTTGCCACAGAGTTCTCCCAAGGCCGACTGATTCAGCAAGTTCATCTGTATTCTGCTGTTGTGTTTGTCATTTGTGGGTGTGTACAATCATGATGTAGAAAATTGTTATTATATGTCAGGAGCAAGTAATCACATTTCTGTGGTGTAGGGCACAGCCTTCATGTGGGGCTTTTTGAAGTGTGGCCTCAGCCTCATCTGACCTCTCTATCCCTTCATCTCTCAGTCTGGTCCTGGTGGAGCTGGAGTTGTGGTCTTGAGGTTTAGTGTCCTAGTTTAGCTTTAGTCTTTATTTATTTCCTGGATTTTAGAGCACAAGCTTTGAGAATCATTGCTCCCTTTCATATTTCCCATCCTTTTTCATAATCCCCTTAGCTAGAACACCATTTGGAGCATCCTGCTCCATTTGACTACAAACCACTAATGGTTTTGAATTGAATTTCAATGTGATATTTAAAACTACTTAGTACAAAAATAAAATTTCTGAAGGTGTTTGTAGTATGTCTTTCATTTCTGGATGATAGTGAGTCTCAATTTTTTTCTAGCTTTATTACACTTATGCGTCATGTTAAAATTAGCACAGAAACTGCATCTGAGGTGTTTTTTTATTGTTAAATGCAGCTCAGAAGTGGCATGAATGCATTTACACTGCAGTTACAATTGTGTAAATAATACTATGAGATAAATATGAGTAATATTTTTGAAAATAAATAGTGATATACTAAAATATATAATAAATAGTGACATAGTGATAAAAAAGTTGAAAATAGTGGGAAAAAATAGTGATATTATATTACAAGTGGGAAAAAATATATATTTTTTTTTTTTTTTTTTTTTTTTTTTACATTTGTTCATTTTTTTTATGCATTTAGCAGACACTTTTATCCAAAGTGACTTACAGTGCATTTTTTTTTTTTTTTTTTTTATTTTTGTTAATTTTTTTTATGAATTTAGTTGAAGTTGCTGGCTGCAGTCTCAGTGCAATGAGCGATTCATTGAATCATTCATTACAATGATTCATTCAAAGTGGCTGATTCCTTCAGAAACAAAGCAAGTCACCATCTTAATGAATGGGTAATTGAGTCATTTACTTGAACGATTTGTTAAAAAATGCAGATTTATTTAGTAAATAAACGTTACTTGTTGCTCTGAGATGCACAACAGTTTTGCTCTGTGCTTTGTTGTCGCTGTAACTCTAAAAGATGGAGGCATATTGCAATACCAAACTCTTCTCAAAGCCATCAATAATAAAACTGTTCAACTTTTTAATTCGAAAATAACTAATAATCACTGTCTTACAACTGCCTCGCAACAATAAAAATTAGGGATGCACCAAAATGCCATTTTCGGTTTTTGGCTGAAAGAGAAAAACGGCCAAAAATATGAGCCGAAGCAGCTGGATTCGCGAGAGCATGAGATTTGCCTGTCCAACGTTGTTTTTCTTAATGTTTTCATTGGCTAAATGGTGGTTTTGTCCTGTTTAATTGTGTTTATTGTAATGTTTATTGCTAAGACCTGCTTTGTTGAGCTGTAGCCTACAGACAAATACACTTTGAAGTCCAGTAATGAAAGACAAGGATAAAAGCATTGACTAGAGTGGCCATGATCAGCTCCCAGTAGTTTTGTACTTTGAAGCATGTTTAGTAGCCACGGAAAGAGTTGTTCAAATCAGAAACTTTAATACCGTTGTCCTCTTAGAATTAAATATTTTCATGCTTTCATATTTTAGGTAAATTTTACATTTAAGGATATTTGTATAACTGTAGCATATGATTATACTGGAAAAAAGGGGTAAAATTTACTTATAATTTTCTGCAAGGACATTTTCCATTATGTCGCCATATCCTATCCTCCCCCACCTCTAGCAAACACGCCCTCCCTGCGAATGCTCCAGAATTTTCGATTTCAGCCAAGAATTTTCATTTCGGTGCATCCCTAATAAAAAGCATATGAGAAAAGTACTGCAGTTTTTCTCTTTTCATGATGTTTCAGAGTTAGCTCGTACTCTCTGGGGCTTTGGTATCTCTTTGGACATATGCAACCTTTATCATGATAAGAAGTGCTCAGCGTGGGCCTGTAGAAATGAAACCTTCATGATTATCATATCAGTTTATCGAGGTGTAATTTCTCGTTGCTGTGGAGGATTGTGATCAGGCAGAGGACGGTGTGGTTCTTCTCTGCTGTGTGTGGAGGGTTAAGCTCCAGCGCTGACTCTCTGATTAGAATCATCCGTATTTATGAAGCTAGCGCTCGGGATTTGTGGCACATCGCCTCACTCGTGCGGGATTGGGTGAAAATGCTTCAAATTAGAATTAGTGATAAACATTTCACACAGGTATTAACAGTGGAAAAGAGAATATGAGTTAGCCCTATACAATAGTTCTTCTCGAATCCTGATTGAATCTAAAATCTGTTCCATAAACAGAACAAAGCTTATAATATCAAATCATACCAAAACAGACGAGGCATATCTTTTAATGAAACAGATTTTTTTTCTTTCTCATTTGTCTTCTTTTTCATCGTCTTCTTCAGTTCTTGCCCTCTTTTTCTTCTTCTTTTGTGTCTTGGCTTTTTTCCCTTGTACTCTTCATCGTCTTTTGCCTTTTTCTTCTTTATCGTCCTCTTCACTGTTTTCATCTTTTATTCTGCTTTTGTATCTTTTTTCCCCTTGTATTCTTGTCTTCTTTCATCTTGTTCTCCTTCATCATCATCTTTACCGTTGTGATTTTTTCTTCTCATTTGTCTAGGTCCTTTTGTCTTATATTCTTTGTCCTTTTTCATCTTTTTCTCCATCTTCATTATTGTCACCATCATCATGGTACTATTCTTTGTTTTCATCTTTTTCTTTGTATTCCTCTATTTTTTTTTTTCTTTTTTATCTTTTTTTTCATCTTCATTATTAGTAGTTATTGCAATTAAAAAAGTTCTGAATTGTTTTTTTTTTGTGTTTGTTTGTAATTGTTTTTGTTGTTGTTTGGCTTCACTTCCATCACTTGTTTCTGATGTGATACTTCAAGATGTGCATAAAACATAGCTACTGTAATATGTGTATATTTATAATATTACTATTATTATATTGTATTATGAGTATTTGCTTAAAAACACATTTCATTTCATTTCATTTAATTAATGATTTAAGGTTTGGTCTTTCTAACATCAATTAAGCTTGTGGTCCATAACCACATGATTTTGCAAATTTCTACAGAAACAAAGTCTACAGCCCACATTCACTTAAAACTTCAACACTATTCATTTTCTGCCTTTTTCTTCCATATTTCCTTCAAGTAATACTCAGTGAAGTCTTGTGATTTTATATATGAAAAAAAAAAACCTTTCTCCTTGGTTGCTTTATATTTTATGTGCTGTTCAGAAGCTTCGTTGCCTAGTTTTCTCCTAGATTAAAGCATTTTATCAAAAAGACTTTCTCTGCTCTTTATGTTGGGTTCTTTTCCAAGGTGTGAGTATGAAGCTGAAAAGCACAATCTCTTCCCAGTGTTGGTCAGATGAGTCAGGAGTGTAATCTTCATCTCTTCTGCTGTTTTGTTTTAACATTTTCTATCCAGTTGATCTGTCATTTCTCTATAACTCCTTGTCTGTGTGTTCTGTTGTATTGCTGCTGGAAGCGATCACAGCCAGTCCTTTGGCGCAGCTCGGCTGTGTCTCTCTGACATGTGGCGCTGGTCGTAGTCTTCCTGGAAGGATCTGTGGAGCTGTGAAAGAGTAAAGCTGATTAGCCGCAAACCAAAGATTCATTAGTTGTATTTAATGAAATAGAAATGAGTAGTGGGGATATTTGAATAAATTAACCTTCACAGCTTCCCGGGAGGCTGGAGGGAGACTACTGCACAGAAGGGGCGAGGATTTATTTTTCCTTGGCCACTGATATGATAAGTTGATTTGATTATTGTTGCATGGGGTGTGTTGTCTTTTAACCCTGCCCACAGGAAGCAGCTGGTTGCACATCATGATGTGGGCAAATGAAGGGAGTTTTCATGAAATGCACTAGGGCATTGTGAATTATTGGTTTTAGCTGTCATTTTAACTTCTAGAGACAAATACAGACACAGAGCTTTATACTTCTCTGTGTGATTGTTCGGCGGTGCTGTCCGTAGGCTCAATGTTCATTAGTATGAAGTTCAGGTGAAGTGTCTCTGAATCCTCTTCAGTACAGGAAGAAGAGAAAGTGGTTAGTGGTGATGGGGGGAGAATGGCACGCTCAGGATTTTCCACATTACCTGGACCCATGCAGATGCTGTCTGTCTGTTCAGGGAGTCTCACAGTCTTGCTGTCTCATCCCATTCTTGCTGCACATGACGGGTCACGTTCACTTTAGTGTACTCCTGACCCTCCCCGACACACTGCCACGAGCTCACCTTAACTCCCCGTGGATCATCAGACATCAGGAGCTCTGGATGAAGAGGACAGAAAGAGCAGACTCTCCTTACCTCTCCACAGGCTCCTTACCTTCATGGATGTTAAAAGGCTTTACACTTCCAGGTTAAGCGATTCATCTTAAGAATAAACACAAGAAGTGCCAGTAATAAAAAGTTTCAGACATCATTCAGAATAGTGTAAGGTAGCATTGTTAAACTTTTTTCCCCAAAAATTATATCCAAATTGCATGTAAAAAGCCAACTATGTTATACCTGCTAGTACCATGACTGTGAACAGTGTGATTTTCAGTCAGATTAGCTCATGAAGAGGTACATATTGATTGGATATTATTCTTGCGTAGGTTGGAATGAATTGCTACATTACAAAGCACAATCATCTGTTTTTCTTCGAGGAAGTTGTTAAATCATGCAGTAATGGGAGTTAAACTGCAGAGACTTCAAATCAGAGTATCGCTTTAACATATTTTTGGAGATTTGTCATAAAATTACATTTTAAAATAATTCAAATGCACAGATATTATATTGCTTTATATTAGATAGCGGGAAAAAGGCTGAGACAATGGCACACGGCAACAGTTGCTATGGTAGGACTGGTTTCAGGGCTCCAGACTGCGACTATTATTTCTGCCGGTGTGACTAATTTTTGTGAGTGGTCGCACTGCTGCGACCACCGTGTTGCCCGACTCATAAGCACTGCCATTTCTGTTTCATTTGAGAAAAATCAAACGGCGGACGAAACGAAAGCGAAACTAAACCACGCTACGTTTCAGCTGCGCAGTGCGGACCGTTTATCAGCTCGGACCGTGATGCAAACAAACTTGTCTAAGCTCAGAACAGCTTTCCTCGGGAGCCAAAGTTGATTTCACGACACTGTTACTGCACAGATGCAACAGTGCTGCAAGATCTAGTGAGAATCATTCAAATTCTGCACAGAAATCTGTTATAAACAGCGCTGACAGGTTAGAAACCAGAAGCGGTAACGCTAACTGTAACCGTGGTGTTGTGGTAGAAATAGTCGAATGTATTACATCATTCATTTCAGGGTTTGTACAACCTTTTGAGAGAAATTCAAGCACTTTGCAATGACTTTCAGGCATTTCACACAACTATTTCTAGCACTTTAAAGCTCTAAAATGATCCAGTTTGAATGTTTTTTTTTTTATTGGGATGAACAAGAACAAAATATACTTTGCGGAAAACAAACACTTATGTAAAATTTTAAAAAATACATCAAATCACAATTATAACCAGTAGACAGCAGCAGAGGAGCACTTATTTGCTTATTAGTTATTCATTTCTACTTTTTCTCTATATTTTGAAATGATAAAATCACTATTATAAAATATCAAATCATCAAGAAATCAGATTTTGCGCTTATTTTACACTTTTTTTGTGTATGTAGTAAGAAAAGTCAACAACTTTTCTTCAATTTGCTACTAAATCACTGAAGTTGGTCAGTTCCATATGCTAGAAAAATAATGGTGCATTTAATAAGAGTGGAACATAAAAAGTAGATTTTGCACCTGTTACTGTTTTTAATAAAAGTAAATTTTGTATGCATCTTAACTCAAGCTTAGTGCTTTACTGTCAGATCTGTATAAACAATAAATAAGAAATGAACATGAATTAGTAACTGCACTTATTAATGCAAAACATAGTAATTTTATGATTAAATGATCTTTATTTTGAATACCCCCACACACCACCCCCAGCGCTACCAAATCTGCTTTGAGGGTGGGTAGATTTGAAGTAATGGTTTTAGTTTTTGGGTAATATATATGAGTTTGTTTAAGACAGCAAAAGGTTGAGTTGTAATTGAGTTTTGAGTGTATAATACATCTGCTCCCCGGGTGCCGCAGCATAAATGGCTGCCCACTGCTCTGGGTGTGTGTTCACAGTGTGTGTGTTCACTGCTGTGTGTGTGCACTTTGGATGATTGAGGTGCCCTTGACGAATTCTGAGTATGGGTCACCTGTATGGCTGTCCGGCACAAGTCTTAAATTTAGTCACTGTGATTCCTGTTACCTCTGTGCCCCATTAAGCAGTTGATGTGAAAACAGCTTTTCATGATACTGTTACCTTTTTGCCCATTTAGGAGTTTGTTTTGAAAAAGGTTTTTATTGTTAAGTTTTTTTTGCAATTTAGGTTTTGCTTATCTGCACAACAGTGCAGTGTGAGTGTTATCCAGCTGAAAAGGCCAGAGGGAACTGGACACAATATGTTTTAGTAAGCAAATGTCAGATTTTCTGGTGGGAATACATTAACTTTTACTGGGCCCCGCTGGAGCAGTTGTCTTTTGGCGATCTGCATAACATTGACCTTCATTAGGGGCTGATTTAGGAAAGTAAGTTGTGTGCAGTTTGAAATGAAGATGTTTAATTGAATGGTGTTTCTGCATGGATTGTGTCGTGCTCGAACTGTACGCTGCAGGCTCAGGCTGTGGAGGCAGGTGCGTTTGTCAGGTACATGGACGCTCTGGGCACAGCCTCAGGGGTGAACCTATGTGTGCACACACAAGGCCAAAGACACACATCCAATTCACCAGACAACCTTGGCACATAAACCTCATCATCTAGTGAACTACCTACCTAGATGGCATTCTAGCTGCATTTGAAAATGCTGTTTCATTATTTGAATACTACTGGTCAAACTTAAGGAATGATTTATATGTTTTTGTGTGTTTTAGAATGTATTATGCTCAACAAGTCTGCATTTATTTGATTTTATGTAATATTTACCTATTAAATATATTTTATATTGTTTTATATTTCATATTTAAAATTACATTCAGTAACATTTTAATGTTGTTTAAATAAAAAATGTGGTTATACAGTGATATTGTTGATTATTGATAACTGTTTTCTAGTTTAATTTATTTTCAAATGTAATTTATTCCTGTGATCAAAGCTGTATTTTCAGCATCATTACTCCTTAAATAAAATAATGATGCTGAAAATTCAGCTTTGATCACAGAAATAAAATAAAAGGATTCAGTGTCACATGATCCTTCAGAAATCTTTATAATATTTTCAGTTATTATTGGTGCTTAATTATTAATAATGATTCTTATCTGTGTAATGATGATATTTGTGGAAACTATACGGAATATAAAAACATCATTTTTTTTAATTGAAACATATTGTAATTTTTGATGGTGTTTAATTTTTCTGTTGCGATTAATTGATAATGCTTTTGTCACGGTATACGGTATTATCACGGTATTGAAATTTCGTTTCAAAAAAGTGGTCATAATACAGTTTAACAGGTTAAATAACTTTTTTCTTATAACAAAAATAACTGAACATTTAAATGCAATAAAGCAATACAGAAAAATGTATAAAGTTTAAAGTTTTACACAGATTAAAGTGCAAAAGAACTATAAACACCAGTAGGTATCACTTTACAATAAGACCTCATTAGTTAACCTTAGTTAATGCATTAACATTCAAGGCAAGGCAAGGCAAGTTTATTTATATAGCACATTTTGTACACAATGGTAATTCAAAGTGCTTACATAAAATAAAGTAAAAAAAAAATAACCACAAAAATAAAACAAGCAATTTAAGAACTTTGAAAATGATTTAAAAATTGACTTAAAAAAGAATTAAAGACAGTTTAAAAATAGAAAATGATTTTACATAAAATACAGTGCAAAACATAAAATATAGTATAATCAGTTTGGACATCGCATAGTGCTCATTCAATAAATGCACAGCTAAACAATGAGCAATAGCTACATTTGCTATAGAAGTTTTAATCTTTGTTAAAAAAAAAAAAAAAAAAAAAAAAAAAAAGTCTTAGTTCATGTTAGCTCATTAAATAAAGTTGCAACTTTAACAATTTGTTATTAAATTTTAACAATTTTTACAATGTGTGTTATTAAATATAGGAATACCTAAGATTAATGAATGTTCAGAAAAAATTTTCATTGGCAGTTTAACTAAAGAAGCCCTAATTTAAAGTGTGAATGAACAATAAAGAATCAAAACACTTTCAAACAATATCTAGGGCATGTTTTAGTCCAGATTAAAAAAAAAAAAAGTTTGAAAATAAATAGCCTATTGAGTCTAAATATTTAAGTATTTGGCTCTGTAATGAACACCATAGCAAATCCACAAATCCGAAATGGCTATTTAAAATGATTTAAATATGGTTTAGAAAGTAGCAGCTGCTTTATTTATAGGGGTTTACAGGGTAAGGGCTGCAGTTTAGCGCCATCTGCTGTCAGAGAGTGAATGTGCTTTCATTCAGCGCGTCTCTCACGTGTTCCCCCATGTGCTTCTCTTACGTGCTTGTTTACATCAGAGCGCATCTTTCAAGCAGCATACAGCGGTGTTGTACATTTTGAGCAGTTAATGGGAAAAATATTCTTAAAATGCATTCCAAATTCTGAATAATTTGTAATATATAATTATTCACGGTATTTAGAAGTGCCCACGATAACAATATCGTGCATATTCATTGACGCGATATATCGCATTACCGAATACCGGCACAAGTCTATTAATAATGATTCTTATCTGTGTAATGATGATATTTTTGGTGTATATTGGTGATTTATGATTTTTATTTTTTTTATTTGTAAACATATTGTAATATATATATATATATATATATATATATATATATATATATATATAAAATTGTACTTTACCCAAAAGTTTTGAATGGTAGGGTTTTAAGGTTTGCACATTAAGCAGCTGAACTTTTTTCAGCATTGGTGATAATATGAAATGTTTCTTGAGCAGCAAATCAAATTAGAAAGGTTTCTGATATGCATAATATTTTTAAATAAAACCAGTTCTATACTTTTATTGTAGTAATAGCTAACGGTATCACTGTTTTACTGTATCTTTAATTTTATTTAAAATAAAATCTTTACCATGCCTACATTTTAAAAATATTCAAATAGAAAAAAGTTATTTTAAATTGTTATAACTTTTCACAATATGATTGTTTTTTACTAAATATGTTTTTCATCAAATAAAGGCTGCATTGGTGAGCCTCTTTACCATGCCTACATTTTGAGCAGTACTGTATGTGTTTACTTGTTCATGACGTAAGAGATCTCTCTGTCTCTGTCTGTTTTTCTTTCCCCTTGTGAACGTGCTGTTCTCTTGAGCATGAGTGTGTGTTGAGGAGGGGAAATTGCTAATACTACGGTCCAGTCTGTGTGCTGTGAGTCTGATGGTGGATGGTTTCGCTCCGGGCCCCCTGCAGACACACGCTGGGTTTTGAAATCTAAAGATGACAAGTCTTCCAGCTGAGACGCTCAAGCTCAGCTATTAGACCGGCGTTGAGAAAAACAACAGCTCACATAGCAACCGGTGCAGGTTCAGCACACTGGAAAAGTGATTAGAACACTGCGCTGTAAGGGCAACCGTTTGTTTTATCATGTTGTGAAATGTATTGCCGCCTACAATGAAATCTAGTTGATCCGAAACTTCATATCACAGTTCTGTAAAAACACTCTCACAAATACTTTATATAAAAAATATGTAAAGATATAAATCTCGAGGAATACTTAAAAATGTACAAAGCTTTTCACAAAAATATGAAGAAATGTTTCTTGAGCAACAAATCAGTATATTAGAATGATTTCTGAAGATCATGTGACACTGAAGACTGGAGTAATGATGCTGAAAATACAGCTGTGATCACAGGATCAAATTACATTTGAAAACACTAAAATAAATTAATGCTTTAAATAGCTAGTTAGTTCATTAGTTAGTAGTAGTCTTGTAATACATGGGAGTAATGATCATTATTGCAAAATACTCTCTACTTTTTATCAGGATCTTGTGTCTAATGTCTGATTACCTATTAAATATCAATATCTGAAATATGTTCTCATTGTTAGTGATTTCCGCTTTGTGCAACATTTCATTTGCAGTATTGACAGGACAATTTGCCTGCTTGACACTGGACGCTTGTCATGCTGTGTCTAATGAGAAGAAGGTGCATCATAGAGTGGTATGTGTTTAGTTTGTCGTCTGCTGGTGTTTTCATGTTTGATTGAAGTTCAGCAGAGCACAGATGGTTATTCAGGGTCCAATGTCTAAACGGTTTTAAAGAAGCTGTACACCATGCCAACAAAAAGCCACAGTGCGTTGGGCTGTCATCAGACAGAGAAGTTGTGCTTGACCTGTAAAGAGCGCTGAAACTTTTGGAAACGTAATTAACTGGAGCAGATTAGCAGTCAGACGTCAGTATTTCAGCCTCTATGGGCTCCTCTGTGCATCCACACATAGAGATCCATCTGTGCTGCTAGCCCATGTTTGTGTTTATTTGTGTGTTCATGCAAGTTTTTAAAGTCGTCCCTCCACCCCTCGGAGCAGTCTTTAATGTGTGCACCAGGGGCAGGTGTAGGAAACACACACTGTACGCCATTGATGAGAGCGGCCTTTGAGCTTCGCCGCTCACCAAACACGCAATAAAGAGACTGCTGTGCTGGACACGCTCTGCTAAAAGCACGTTTACATCAGTGTTTACACGCTGCGCATGCCTCCAGCACCTTTAATTGATGAGTTCACATCTCGGCCGTGATTCACACTTCTATGAGGGAACTGTTTTCACCCTCAGAGGTCAGTGGCAAGGACAGAAATACAGAAACTCGATGAATTTCAATCTATCCGCAGTAACCACTGCTGCAGAAACTGTGGCTGTCTGGTTCAACAAAGTTTTATAATATGTGTGGTATGTTTGGATTTAAGCTCATTGTTTTATGTTTCTGCATATCTACTACTGATATATATCTACCAGAAGTTAATTGCCGCAGTATCACCATTTTCCAGGACTATTTAAACTCTACACTTAAAAATAAGCCTGAACTTGCGTGCAGAGATATGATGCAGTTTAGCTTTGTAGTGTGCAAACCCGATTAGTAATTCATTTTTCACTTCATATAAACCACAGAATACCTGCAGAACAAATGCATAAAGGATTTTGTTGTGGAATAATAGCAGTATGTTAATACTGTATGATTTTGCTTTGGGATTGTAAGGGGCCGTTCACACAGAACACGTTCTTTCTGCATTGAAAAGCATTATAATGTAATGAAAAAATGGCAGGTTTTCTTTAAAGCTGAACTTTTAACTGGAGTCATGCATGAGATGCTGTAAAAGACACAAGATGTGATCGCAGTGGTCAGTGTAGCACTGAAAATCAATGGAAAAGTAGCACGGGGGAATGCAAGAATGTGTTCTGTGTTACCAGCCCCTAACACTTTGTATTTTATATAAAGTAGCCTATATAAAATAATATATAAGCAATCATATTTATTTCTAACGGAATTAACATATATAACTTTATATTTTACTTAGTTTGTTCTGTGTTTTGACTTTCGTGTTCTGTTTCTTGTTCCATTTTTAGTTTGTTTTTGAAAGGGTGTGATACCTTTGATTGTTTTGAGCAAGACACAAGGGCTAGGGGCCTTTTTGTGTCCTTTTCTTCTGTTTGTCCTTTCGTTTGTAACATAAGGTATTGATTTAGTCAGGATACTGCATTATCAGAAACTGATATCGTACCAAAGCCAAACTTCTGGGATTGATCCAGCTCTAATAGACTCAGGATAATTCCTCACACATTTCTGTAAGCTGGGGTCAGTCAGGCCCCTTGTTCATTCATCTGGCCAGCATTGCAGTCGATCTCACATGGTCAACATGTATATTTGCTAATACGTTAGATATTCGGCTAGGAATAGCCACACGTCCTTTTCATCGCACACCTCTGATCTACATTCCAACGGCGCACCTTCCTGAGTGTTGCTTGTAGACCTTGTGACGAGTTATCATCACCACTCTCAGGGGCATAAGTTGAATAGTGCTTGCTTAAAGCTAATTTTGGATCTGGTTCTCTGAGCTGCCCACATTCAGTGCAACAATAGAGAGGCAAGGACGGGCTGCCTGTCGACCTTGAGCAATTACAGCCCTCCCTACTCATCATTATTTATTTCACAACATCTGCTGGCCAGCCCGATGCTGCCCAGTGTGAATCTGACCGCTTCAGTGCCTCAAGAATGTAACCCTTGTACAATTATATTAGTGCATTGTTGGCTAAGCAGCGCAGTGTGATTTGTCTACAATAAGTGATTAAGTGGTTTCTTTGGAGGGTTGGCTATTCAAGTACATACTCCCAAGGCTCAGATTGGTTGTTGGAGAGCCTACAGAGATTTTTCTAGGGCTTTAGTTCTCAAAACCAAACAGTGTTGGGGAAAGTTACTTTTAAAAGTAATGCATTACGATATTGCGATACCCCCTAAAAAAGTACGAAATAAATTCTTAGATATTTTTATGGAAAGTAATGTGTTACGTTACCTTTGCATTACTTACTCATCTGTCATTAGGGTTGCTTGTTTGTTTTTAATATACATATACAGTTTTTGGCTAATGTAAAAGCCCTTTCACTCCAAAAGTGAAATGAATAAGCCTCAGGCTGAAGGAAATGTACAAGCTCAAACAGACATTCAGGATTGCATGAAGAATATGATGCAAAAGAAGAAAGTTCAACACTTTCTTCTCAACAACCAAAAAAAAAAAAAAAAAAGTTCTGTTTATCTAAAGTAATTTTTGCTTATTATTATGGTTGATTTGGATCACTGAAGGTCATCAACAAAGACACTAGTTAATATTTTGTGTTGACATTTAATTATTGCAGGTTTGCTTCATATTCTGAGTTAGCATTTCAAAGTTTGTATTTATTTTGAGGAATACTGAATCTGTTTTTTGTGAGATGAGTAAATGCATTTTAGTCTAGAACTACAGTATCATCATGTTCACACAACGCCTCTGCACTCTCATCATGAGGACAGGAGAGCTGTCAGTCAACACATGAGAAAATAAAGCAACTGGCTTTACTTTTTTGAAAAAGTAACTTGAAAATTTTCCCATAAATTAAAAAGTAATGCATTACTTTACTAGTTACCTGAAAAAAAGTAATCTGATTATTAAAAAAGTAGTCTGAAAAATATGTAAAGATATAAATCTAAGGTCAGTGTGTAGCATTATTAAATTTTGACATTGAATCCCATCAGTGCAGAATTTGGGTTCCTCAGTGGGATGTTTTTCCATTTTTGCCATGTCAGAGAGAAAGAAAAAAAGCAGGAAAAGTCCAGATAAATTTGTCAGGTCAGTGACTTTGATGCTCTGTGACATACATTTGCCCCCCTCTCTTTCTCTCAGACAGACAGACTGAGCCTGATCTCTCAGTTAAGTTGTTTTTATAAGCTTTCAGAAGATTAATGGCTCGGCCTGTGCCCTGCAGACCAGCAGGAAGAGGCTCTTCCATTCCCTGGCCTCTGCTGTCTGAATGGACTCGATGGAAGCATTTCTGCTTTTAAATAAATCATTTATGAGGCATTGCCGCAGCTGGTATTAATAACATCTGTATTGTAAAAAGGAAGATGGCTGTGAAGGAACACCACATTAAAACATTGAAAGCAGGTGCAGCAGAGTGAAACCAGGACTCGGAAACTTTGAGGATCTTTAACAGCTCTGTTTCCAGTAAGGAGCTACACGTGTTTCTCCTGCATGCTTTAGCACTCGGCTGTGGAGCAGCGGCGGCTTCAGCTGCCAGAGTCTCGAAAGGCTTCTGGCCTTTTGTAGCGCTAGACTTCTCGCTCAGTGTAACGGAAGTTTAATGTCTCCTCGTACCTTTAGGATCTGAAAATCTGAATTACGCCTTCCACACAGGAGGTACTGTTTTGGAGGAGGCGGTGGTTCAGTTCAGTTGAATAAACTGCAAGCAGGTTTTGGGAAGTTGTGATGCAAGTATCTAAACAAGCTTCTGCACCTTTCACTTAGTTTAATGAGAGAGAGTTCATGAAGACCAATTACTTACTAATTTGCTAATTTGTTGTTCTTATTTAAAGTGGCGTATAGTTCTTCAGGCGTAACCTTTGATTAGGTGCCTGCTCAAGGTTTATGGCTCAATCACTGGGATTTAAATCTATAACCCTCTTACAAGCCCAGATTTTGAACTTTTGCCGTATTTTTGACTGTTGGCATAAAGTCTCTTTGAGGCATATACTGGCCAAAAATCGCCTAATTAGACAGAAATAAATTGATTGGCTGGCATGAGTTGCTTTGTTTTTACATGCTGTTTTAGGAAAGGCTGTATTGTGAGGAGGACAAATAAAATGAGCAAAAATTTGTATAATATGTAAGTTTGATCCTTCGAAAGTACAAAATGTTAATTTTAATAGACTTTATTTTTAAGTTTATTTCAATTAATCTTTAATAAGCTTAAGACACACTTTTAATAATGATATATAATATTATATATATTTTATTTTTTATTATATTTTTGTTTGAAAGAAGTCGCTTATGCTTGTGGTGGCATCAATTTTTAATTTTGCTGATGGAAAAGCTAAATTTACAGTGATTATATTTATTTATTTATTTTTGTGGAAAAAGTGATACTTTTTCAGGATTCTTTGAAAAGCAAGTTGTAAAGTACAGCTTTTATTTGAAATAGAAATCTTTTTTAACATTGCAAATTTCTTTTGATCAGTTTAATGTGTCCTTGCTCAATAAAAGTATTAATTTATTTTATTTATGTGTGTGTGTGTGTGTGTGTCATATATAGACCATTCGTGTGAGCATGCATGTCATACATCCATCATATGTGTGTGCGTGTGAAATGATTAATCACAGATTCATTGTATTCTGTTAAAAGATTACAACTTGCCAGCTAGAGAAATTGTTGCCATTTTTGTATGCGATATACAGAAAGCCAAAGAACTGACTGTGGGCTGTCCAGAAACTCATCCTCTCAGGCAGAGACTAAACCTCACCTTGCTTTCATCATTCATAACTTTGGTCCGGCATGCTGTCTCCATTCTAACCCTGAGATCTGTAGCCATACTCTCTCCTTGAGCCTTTGGTTTACCTCCTCACCACTTAAAAGACCTGGATGGCATGATTCCATAGTACAGGTTTTCTGAGACCTTTCTCGGTTCCTGTAGGCATCCTTCAGGCAGCATCCCAACAGAGAGACCGGTCCTGCCGACTTTGCCTTTGATACGGTGAGCTTGAGAATATGCAGCTTCTCTCCAACCCCTGATGTGTACACAGCAGCATGCACAGACCACACTACACCGACTGTCATCGTGAATCAGTTTCATCACCAGAACACCAGAGATGTTATTATCTGCGCTGCTGCATTGATCCAACTAATTTGGCAGCGTCTGTGGCATGTGTTGGGCTCAAAACACAGCTCGCCACACCAGGAGGTGCTAAATCAAAGACTGTATGAGTCTGATTTGTGTTCATTCATGCGATACAACAGAACTTCTGGCATCCGTTGTGTTGAAAAGCCTTAGAGTGCACAACAAGACGCGTTCCGCTGCTTTACTAATGCAGTCTTTAGCGGGAGGGATGAGACCTCAGTCAGCCCTGCTTGTGTTGTCATTACTATTATTGATTCTCATTTATTCCAGCTGCGAATACTGCGGTGTCGCCCATTGGCTGGTGTAAAGCGACTCAGATGCTTCACAGCTGCGGGGACTGTCAACTTGGATGTCAACAGCTCAGCGTGGATGGGATCAATGAAGCACTGAGAGAAAGATGGTCTGGCACGAGAGACTGGACATGTAACGTGCCAGAGGAAATGAGATTGGCTCAGTGTGCCTTTGTTTGTTTTCTCGCGGCGAGAAAACGTTCCTCCTCTGGACTCGGTCTGGACTTTTCTTCATGTGTGCAATTAAGTTTAATTTACATTTACTGTAGGGGATAGAATCATTTTCCGGGATGATTAGTCTGCCATCTTGTTTGTTGTGTCTTGGAAATTTGTTTTTCGTCTTATTTCATGTCATGCATCCTGTGTTTTGGAATCCATATCTGATTTCTTTCAGCAGCTCTTGTAGTCGTTCACACCCGTCTTTAGTGCCGGCTGTCCTTTTGCGTTCAACCTCCAAATCCCCTTCTGCCTCCAGCCTGCTGTTGTTTGTTTTCACAGGCATCATGGGAGTGATATTCTTCCTTCATTTTTTTCTCATAAGAGGAGAAGTGGTTTTCTGACCAGATGTTAAACACCGCTTTAGCAGCTCATCCATCTATTTGCGAATGGAGGACCTGGGGATAAAGTGCTGCTTCTTCAAGGCTTTGACATGTTTACCCACATGCTCATTCTCCCCCAGCCCTTAGAAGGTCCAACAAACTCCAGCGCCTCAAAACTGTGACTTTTTCTTAATAAATCTGCTTGGTTTGTTTCTTTCTGCTCATTCTCTATCTCTCTATTTGGCTCTGAGTCCCTGGAGACCCTCAGAATGAATTGATCTCTAAACCGAGCCTAATTAAACAGGCTGGTATAAATATGGTGTCTGCTCTCAGTTTAAAAGCGGCTGGTTTACAAGAATAATTGAAACATTTTTAATACCTGAAAAGAAGTTCAGCAGCGAAAGACCTGCTAGATATAGGCGGCAGGGCAAGGTGGGATGTCGGGAGCAAATGAGCAGACATGGTCTGTCCTGAATTGATACACTTGATCTGGACTAGCCATCCTGTGACCCAGAGTGTTATTATGAGGTCCACAAGATCATAGGGTGTTAAATTTACATGCAGAGATTGTTTGCTGCACTAACTGTGATCCGAGCTGCTCTGAGATGCTGAAAACACAGAATCTTGAGCTGCTTGTGTGTAAATGAACACAGTGCTGCCTTTCGCTCTGAAACATGCATTGCAACCGTCTATACTTCTAGAAATTAAATCTCAGCCTTTTGCGGTATGATAAGTGCACACTCTAGGTAATTAATGGGGAATGCTGATATTAATAATAATACATCTTTTAGTAAATTTTAAACAATTAATAAAACAATAGAACAGGCACAACATTCAGCTTCTACTGTGAGAAACAAGCATCAATAATACTTGGCATTGTGATAGTTTCACTGATAGCCTACCACAAGATGTTATGAAGGTATCATGACAACTTCTGACACAGTTCACAGTAACTTACGCAACACCCTCATGAGGGAAAACACAAAGAATTGCTTTATTTAATGTACCCACGCAAGTCAGAGGTTTTGGTCCCTGATGCGCTCTGAGTCTTTGTGTGAACTTGTAAGAGAGACAGTAAACAGAATAAAGAAGGAAACTTTCTCCTCTTTACACAGTGACATTTCCCTGTTGCATTGTGTGTAGAAGAGTGCAGAGGCGATTATGTTCCTCCTTCAAACTGTTTGTCTTGTCTTGTTTATAAGCACACAACGGTCCTCTCCTAAACCAAGACCCGGAGGCCCTTGTCCGGACTGTTAGTGTTTATGCGCCCCTGCTCTGTCATGGATGGTGGTTTCCTCTTGGTGCGTTCAAAACAAATTTATTCAACACGGGCAGAAGAAACATCAATCAGAGATATATATGCATTATGCACCTGGAGAGCTGTTAGGGGTCATGCGTGAGCCATGGACCCCCTTGATGGGCAGCTCTCTGCACATCTTGATTTAATTGCTTGCAGACTCAAAAGTCTACTCTTACTCTACCTATATTTCCTGTATTATTGACAGTAACGGTTTGTTTTCTCTGTGTTTGATTGGCAGAATAACCAGCATCTACTATGGCTGGTCAATACAGCTTAAAAAAACAGTGTCATAATATATGTCTTTTGCTTTTGACTCTTTCTTTTTTTTTTTTTCGATTTTTCAAATAACAAATAAATAAATAAGTATATTAGTGTCTTAATGATTTTGAACTTTTGAACAGTGGTAAACTATACTTTTTAAAAAATTGATTTTATATATATATATATATATATATATATATATATCTATATATATATATATATATATAATTTTTTTAAAAAGTAAAATCAATCTGTGAACACCTCCTGTATGAGTGATGATGCAAATTAATTTCTGAATCAAAACCAACAAGAGAGAACTGATCAGAGTAACTGAATCTAACTTCCAAAATCTGTGAATGAAATCATCACCAAAATGTCATAAATATTCAGTATTAGCAGCTGATGTCATTGACAGGCTTGATCTGGACTGAATAAATCATTGCAGAACGTCTTCATCTTATTTCATTAACAGCTCGTTATATGCCAAGGACTTCTCGCTCCTGCAGTCGCACATCAGCATCAGCCAGAGCGAGGGAGAGCTTGGATGAGCTGTTTGGCGCTGTTTAAATTAGTCTACAGCCACACAGTTTTTTCTGTCTCTTCTCGTGCTGTCATTCTGCACACTGCTCTTCTGTCACAGATTTCATATCCAACTTTACTTTTTTGCTTTTTTCACACTTTGCCTCCTTATTCGGTCAGATCCCATTTGCTATCTCATGCACATAAGCAGTGTGGTTGGAGAGGTTGCGCTCTGCAGAGGGCAGATGTGGCAGATTATGGTGCTGTGAGTTTTGAGCCGTGCTCTCTGAACTCAGTAGCCTGTTTTTCTCTCTCTCTCTGTATCTCTCTCCTCATATGGGATATGCAGTGACAGCCCCCCAGCCCCACACTTCTGTATCCTTCAGGCCAATAATGCCAAGCAAAACTATGTAAACCGAGAGGCGTGATGAATATTTCATGAAAACAGACCAGCATGCATATCTCAGACATCACTCTGTATTCCAAACAACACGAAATGCACGCGCTGAAGTTACTAACATACTTGTAACTTTTAAGGACTTATTTTGTAAGATGGACACAGAAAAACTTTAAATTTTTGATCACAAGTACATTTGAAGAACCGAAAATGTTTGGTCTTATTATAATGTATTTATTATATCATATTGTTGAATGTTTAATCTATATCTGCCACGTAATAGCCGGTGAAGCTGATAATGCAATCAATTTAAATACAACCAACAACTGACATACTAGTGTTATCATTAAAGCTTTCCCTGAAATGATACATCTTTAGGATCTTTGCAATCTTGTCATTTTTATTATCGAATCCATCTCTCATTAGATGGTTTTGTCTTTTTTGTTGTCTTTCTCATCATGTCTTGAATGGAAATGAAGGGAGTCCTTAGGTATTGATTGCTGTCTCAAGAACATTTCCTAATTTAGCATCAGAACCTGCGGTCGATTTCTGTAATGGAATTCACAGAGGGGTTAATAAAGAATGAGACTGTGTGTGTGTGTGTGTGTGTGTGTGTGTGTGCGTGTGTGTGTGTGTGTGTGTGTGTGTGTGTGTGTGTGTGTGTGTGTGT